>NW_026700913.1:0-33962 GCF_030435755.1 Ochotona princeps
TCCAACTCCACATTCACAGGCAACTTCAGCGCCACAGCCGTTTTCAGATAGCCCTCAATGCAAAGGCTCTAGACGCAAATATTGGTGTGAGAGCTAATTCAATCAAGGAAACACTGCATGTTTGTGAAGGGCATATTGAAGAAGGATCAGCCGAGTGGTTCTTGTGGGAGAACAACTCCATTTGGCTCACTAACTTCACACACCATCAGGCTTCCAAGCAGCTCTCAAGGAAACTCAGTTTTCACACTCTATGCTTAGTGCCCTTTGAGTGCATTATCTAGGAATGAACCTGGTAGAGCATCCCACACAAACGAATGCTGCACATGCGGGTTTCACATGCCACCAACTCCACATTCACAGGCAACTTCAGCGCCACAGCCGTTTTCAAATAGCCCTCAATGCAAAGGCTCTAGACGCAAATATTGGTGTGAGAGCTAATTCAATCAAGGAAACACTGCATGTTGGTGAAGGGCATATTGAAGAAGGATCAGCCGAGTGGTTCTTGTGGGAGAACAACTCCATTTGGCTCACTAACTTCACACACCATCAGGCTTCCAAGCAGCTCTCAAGGAAACTCAGTTTTCACACTCTATGCTTAGTGCCCTTTGAGTGCATTATCTAGGAATGAACCTGGTAGAGCATCCCACACAAACGAATGCTCCACATGCGGGTTTCACATGCCACCAACTCCACACTCACAGGCAACTTCAGCGCCACAGCCGTTTCAGATAGCCCTCAATGCAAAGGCTCTAGACGCAAATATTGGTGTGAGAGCTAATTCAATCAAGGAAACACTGCATGTTGGTGAAGGGCATATTGAAGAAGGATCAGCCGAGTGGTTCTTGTGGAGAACAACTCCATTTGGCTCACTAACTTCACACACCATCAGGCTTGCAAGCAGCTCTCAAGGAAACTCAGTTTTCACACTCTATGCTTAGTGCCCTTTGTGTACCTAGGACTGAAATGAAGCTTGGTCAGCATCCCACACAAACGAATGCTCCACATGCGGGTTTCACATGCCACCAACTCCACATTCACAGGCAACTTCAGCGCCACAGCCGTTTTCAGATAGCCCTCAATGCAAAGGCTCTAGACGCAAATATTGGTGTGAGAGCTAATTCAATCAAGGAAACACTGCATGTTGGTGAAGGGCATATTGAAGAAGGATCAGCCGAGTGGTTCTTGTGGGAGAACAACTCCATTTGGCTCACTAACTTCACACACCATCAGGCTTCCAAGCAGCTCTCAAGGAAACTCAGTTTTCACACTCTATGCTTAGTGCCCTTTGAGTGCATTATCTAGGAATGAACCTGGTAGAGCATCCCACACAAACGAATGCTCCACATGCGGGTTTTCACATGCCACCAACTCCACATTCACAGGCAACTTCAGCGCCACAGCCGTTTTCAGATAGCCCTCAATGCAAAGGCTCTAGACGCAAATATTGGTGTGAGAGCTAATTCAATCAAGGAAACACTGCATGTTGGTGAAGGGCATATTGAAGAAGGATAAGCCGAGTGGTTCTTGTGGGAGAACAACTCCATTTGGCTCACTAACTTCACACACCATCAGGCTTCCAAGCAGCTCTCAAGGAAACTCAGTTTTCACACTCTATGCTTAGTGCCCTTTGAGTGCATTATCTAGGAATGAACCTGGCAGAGCATCCCACACAAACGAATGCTCCACATGCGGGTTTCACATGCCACCAACTCCACATTCACAGGCAACTTCAGCGCCACAGCCAGTTTTCAGATAGCCCTCAATGCAAAGGCTCTAGACGCAAATATTGGTGTGAGAGCTAATTCAATCAAGGAAACACTGCATGTTGGTGAAGGGCATATTGAAGAAGGATCAGCCGAGTGGTTCTTGTGGGAGAACAACTCCATTTGGCTCACTAACTTCACACACCATCAGGCTTCCAAGCAGCTCTCAAGGAAACTCAGTTTTCACACTCTATGCTTAGTGCCCTTTG
Organism: Ochotona princeps; assembly: GCF_030435755.1. Taxonomy (NCBI): domain Eukaryota; kingdom Metazoa; phylum Chordata; class Mammalia; order Lagomorpha; family Ochotonidae; genus Ochotona; species Ochotona princeps. The sequence continues at coordinate 1,973 of NW_026700913.1, forward strand.
AGTGCATTATCTAGGAATGAACCTGGTAGAGCATCCCACACAAACGAATGCTCCACATGCGGGTTTCACATGCCACCAACTCCACATTCACAGGCAACTTCAGCGCCACAGCCGTTTTCAGATAGCCCTCAATGCAAAGGCTCTAGACGCAAATATTGGTGTGAGAGCTAATTCAATCAAGGAAACACTGCATGTTGGTGAAGGGCATATTGAAGAAGGATCAGCCGAGTGGTTCTTGTGGGAGAACAACTCCATTTGGCTCACTAACTTCACACACCATCAGGCTTCCAAGCAGCTCTCAAGGAAACTCAGTTTTCACACTCTATGCTTAGTGCCCTTTGAGTGCATTATCTAGGAATGAACCTGGTAGAGCATCCCACACAAACGAATGCTCCACATGCGGGTTTCACATGCCACCAACTCCACATTCACAGGCAACTTCAGCGCCACAGCCGTTTTCAGATAGCCCTCAATGCAAAGGCTCTAGACGCAAATATTGGTGTGAGAGCTAATTCAATCAAGGAAACACTGCATGTTGGTGAAGGGCATATTGAAGAAGGATCAGCCGAGTGGTTCTTGTGGGAGAACAACTCCATTTGGCTCACTAACTTCACACACCATCAGGCTTCCAAGCAGCTCTCAAGGAAACTCAGTTTTCACACTCTATGCTTAGTGCCCTTTGAGTGCATTATCTAGGAATGAACCTGGTAGAGCATCCCACACAAACGAATGCTCCACATGCGGTTTTCACATGCCACCAACTCCACATTCACAGGCAACTTCAGCGCCACAGCCGTTTTCAGATAGCCCTCAATGCAAAGGCTCTAGACGCAAATATTGGTGTGAGAGCTAATTCAATCAAGGAAACACTGCATGTTGGTGAAGGGCATATTGAAGAAGAATCAGCCGAGTGGTTCTTGTGGGAGAACAACTCCATTTGGCTCACTAACTTCACACACCATCAGGCTTCCAAGCAGCTCTCAAGGAAACTCAGTTTTCACACTCTATGCTTAGTGCCCTTTGAGTGCATTATCTAGGAATGAACCTGGTAGAGCATCCCACACAAACGAATGCTCCACATGCGGGTTTCACATGCCACCAACTCCACATTCACAGGCAACTTCAGCGCCACAGCCATTTTCAGATAGCCCTCAATGCAAAGGCTCTAGACGCAAATATTGGTGTGAGAGCTAATTCAATCAAGGAAACACTGCATGCTGGTGAAGGGCATATTGAAGAAGAATCAGCCGAGTGGTTCTTGTGGGAGAACAACTCCATTTGGCTCACTAACTTCACACACCATCAGGCTTCCAAGCAGCTCTCAAGGAAACTCAGTTTTCACACTCTATGCTTAGTGCCCTTTGTATGGCTAGGACTGAAATGAACCTGGTAGAGCATCCCACACAAACGAATGCTCCACATGCGGGTTTCACATGCCACCAACTCCACATTCACAGGCAACTTCAGCGCCACAGCCGTTTTCAGATAGCCCTCAATGCAAAGGCTCTAGACGCAAATATTGGTGTGAGAGCTAATTCAATCAAGGAAACACTGCATGTTGGTGAAGGGCATATTGAAGAAGGATCAGCCGAGTGGTTCTTGTGGGAGAACAACTCCATTTGGCTCACTAACTTCACACACCATCAGGCTTCCAAGCAGCTCTCAAGGAAACTCAGTTTTCACACTCTATGCTTAGTGCCCTTTATATGGCTAGACTGAAATGAACCTGGTAGAGCATCCCACACAAACGAATGCTCCACATGCGGGTTTCACATGCCACCAACTCCACATTCTCAGGCAACTTCAGCGCCACAGCCGTTTTCAGATAGCCCTCAATGCAAAGGCTCTAGACGCAAATATTGGTGTGAGAGCTAATTCAATCAAGGAAACATTGCATGTTGGTGAAGGGCATATTGAAGAAGGATCAGCCGAGTGGTTCTTGTGGGAGAACAACTCCATTTGGCTCACTAACTTCACACACCATCAGGCTTCCAAGCAGCTCTCAAGGAAACTCAGTTTTCACACTCTATGCTTAGTGCCCTTTGAGTGCATTATCTAGGAATGAACCTGGTAGAGCATCCCACACAAACGAATGCTCCACATGCGGGTTTCACATGCCACCAACTCCACATTCACAGGCAACTTCAGCGCCACAGCCGTTTTCAGATAGCCCTCAATGCAAAGGCTCTAGACGCAAATATTGGTTTGAGAGCTAATTCAATCAAGGAAACACTGCATGTTGGTGAAGGGCATACTGAAGAAGGATCAGCCGAGTGGTTCTTGTGGGAGAACAACTCCATTTGGCTCACTAACTTCACACACCATCAGGCTTCCAAGCAGCTCTCAAGGAAACTCAGTTTTCACACTCTATGCTTAGTTGCCCTTTGAGTGCATTATCTAGGAATGAACCTGGTAGAGCATCCCACACAAACGAATGCTCCACATGCGGGTTTCACATGCCACCAACTCCACATTCACAGGCAACTTCAGCGCCGCAGCCGTTTTCAGATAGCCCTCAATGCAAAGGCTCTAGACGCAAATATTGGTGTGAGAGCTAATTCAATCAAGGAAACACTGCATGTTGGTGAAGGGCATATTGAAGAAGGATCAGCCGAGTGGTTCTTGTGGGAGAACAACTCCATTTGGCTCACTAACTTCACACACCATCAGGCTTCCAAGCAGCTCTCAAGGAAACTCAGTTTTCACACTCTATGTTTAGTGCCCTTTGTATGGCTAGGACTGAAATGAACCTGGTAGAGCATCCCACACAAGCGAATGCTCCACATGCGGGTTTCACATGCCACCAACTCCACATTCACAGGCAACTTCAGCGCCACAGCCGTTTTCAGATAGCCCTCAATGCAAAGGCTCTAGACGCAAATATTGGTGTGAGAGCTAATTCAATCAAGGAAACACTGCATGTTGGTGAAGGGCATATTGAAGAAGGATCAGCCGAGTGGTTCTTGTGGGAGAACAACTCCATTTGGCTCACTAACTTCACACACCATCAGGCTTCCAAGCAGCTCTCAAGGAAACTCAGTTTTCACACTCTATGCTTAGTGCCCTTTGAGTGCATTATCTAGGAATGAACCTGGTAGAGCATCCCACAGAAACGAATGCTCCACATGCGGTTTTCACATGCCACCAACTCCACATTCACAGGCAACTTCAGCGCCACAGCCGTTTTCAGATAGCCCTCAATGCAAAGGCTCTAGACGCAAATATTGGTGTGAGAGCTAATTCAATCAAGGAAACACTGCATGTTGGTGAAGGGCATATTGAAGAAGGATCAGCCGAGTGGTTCTTGTGGGAGAACAACTCCATTTGGCTCACTAACTTCACACACCATCAGGCTTCCAAGCAGCTCTCAAGGAAACTCAGTTTTCACACTCTATGCTTAGTGCCCTTTGAGTGCATTATCTAGGAATGAACCTGGTAGAGCATCCCACACAAACGAATGCTCCACATGCGGGTTTCACATGCCACCAACTCCACATTCACAGGCAACTTCAGCGCCACAGACATTTTCAGATAGCCCTCAATGCAAAGACTCTAGACGCAAATATTGGTGTGAGAGCTAATTCAATCAAGGAAACACTGCATGTTGGTGAAGGGCATATTGAAGAAGGATCAGCCGAGTGGTTCTTGTGGGAGAACAACTCCATTTGGCTCACTAACTTCACACACCATCAGGCTTCCAAGCAGCTCTCAAGGAAACTCAGTTTTCACACTCTATGCTTAGTGCCCTTTGTATGGCTAGGACTGAAATGAACCTGGTAGAGCATCCCACACAAACGAATGCTCCACATGCGGGTTTCACATGCCACCAACTCCACATTCACAGGCAACTTCAGCGCCACAGCCGTTTTCAGATAGCCCTCAATGCAAAGGCTCTAGACGCAAATATTGGTGTGAGAGCTAATTCAATCAAGGAAACACTGCATGTTGGTGAAGGGCATATTGAAGAAGGATCAGCCGAGTGGTTCTTGTGGGAGAACAACTCCATTTGGCTCACTAACTTCACACACCATCAGGCTTCCAAGCAGCTCTCAAGGAAACTCAGTTTTCACACTCTATGCTTAGTGCCCTTTGAGTGCATTATCTAGGAATGAACCTGGTAGAGCATCCCACACAAACGAATGCTCCACATGCGGGTTTCACATGCCACCAACTCCACATTCACAGGCAACTTCAGCGCCACAGCCGTTTTCAGATAGCCCTCAATGCAAAGGCTCTAGACGCAAATATTGGTGTGAGAGCTAATTCAATCAAGGAAACACTGCATGTTGGTGAAGGGCATATTGAAGAAGGATCAGCCGAGTGGTTCTTGTGGGAGAACAACTCCATTTGGCTCACTAACTTCACACACCATCAGGCTTCCAAGCAGCTCTCAAGGAAACTCAGTTTTCACACTCTATGCTTAGTGCCCTTTGAGTGCATTATCTAGGAATGAACCTGGTAGAGCATCCCACACAAACGAATGCTCCACATGCGGGTTTCACATGCCACCAACTCCACATTCACAGGCAACTTCAGCGCCACAGCCGTTTTCAGATAGCCCTCAATGCAAAGGCTCTAGACGCAAATATTGGTGTGAGAGCTAATTCAATCAAGGAAACACTGCATGTTGGTGAAGGGCATATTGAAGAAGGATCAGCCGAGTGGTTCTTGTGGGAGAACAACTCCATTTGGCTCACTAACTTCACACACCATCAGGCTTCCAAGCAGCTCTCAAGGAAACTCAGTTTTCACACTCTATGCTTAGTGCCCTTTGAGTGCATTATCTAGGAATGAACCTGGTAGAGCATCCCACACAAACGAATGCTCCACATGCGGGTTTCACATGCCACCAACTCCACATTCACAGGCAACTTCAGCGCCACAGCCGTTTTCAGATAGCCCTCAATGCAAAGGCTCTAGACGCAAATATTGGTGTGAGAGCTAATTCAATCAAGGAAACACTGCATGTTGGTGAAGGGCATATTGAAGAAGGATCAGCCGAGTGGTTCTTGTGGGAGAACAACTCCATTTGGCTCACTAACTTCACACACCATCAGGCTTCCAAGCAGCTCTCAAGGAAACTCAGTTTTCACACTCTATGCTTAGTGCCCTTTGTATGCCTAGGACAGAATGAACCTGGTAGAGCATCCCACACAAACGAATGCTCCACATGCGGGTTTCACATGCCACCAACTCCACATTCACAGGCAACTTCAGCGCCACAGCCGTTTTCAGATAGCCCTCAATGCAAAGGCTCTAGACGCAAATATTGGTGTGAGAGCTAATTCAATCAAGGAAACACTGCATGTTGGTGAAGGGCATATTGAAGAAGGATCAGCCGAGTGGTTCTTGTGGGAGAACAACTCCATTAGGCTCACTAACTTCACACACCATCAGGCTTCCAAGCAGCTCTCAAGGAAACTCAGTTTTCACACTCTATGCTTAGTGCCCTTTGTATGGCTAGGACTGAAATGAACCTGGTAGAGCATCCCACACAAACGAATGTTCCACATGCGGGTTTCACATGCCACCAACTCCACATTCACAGGCAACTTCAGCGCCACAGCCGTTTTCAGATAGCCCTCAATGCAAAGGCTCTAGACGCAAATATTGGTGTGAGAGCTAATTCAATCAAGGAAACACTGCATGTTGGTGAAGGGCATATTGAAGAAGGATGAGCCGAGTGGTTCTTGTGGGAGAACAACTCCATTTGGCTCACTAACTTCACACACCATCAGGCTTCCAAGCAGCTCTCAAGGAAACTCAGTTTTCACACTCTATGCTTAGTGCCCTTTGAGTGCATTATCTAGGAATGAACCTGGTAGAGCATCCCACACAAACGAATGCTCCACATGCGGGTTTCACATGCCACCAACTCCACATTCACAGGCAACTTCAGCGCCACAGCCGTTTTCAGATAGCCCTCAATGCAAAGGCTCTAGACGCAAATATTGGTGTGAGAGCTAATTCAATCAAGGAAACACTGCATGTTGGTGAAGGGCATATTGAAGAAGGATCAGCCGAGTGGTTCTTGTGGGAGAACAACTCCATTAGGCTCACTAACTTCACACACCATCAGGCTTCCAAGCAGCTCTCAAGGAAACTCAGTTTTCACACTCTATGCTTAGTGCCCTTTGTATGCCTAGGACTGAAATGAACCTGGTAGAGCATCCCACACAAACGAATGCTCCACATGCGGGTTTCACATGCCACCAACTCCACATTCACAGGCAACTTCAGCGCCACAGCCGTTTTCAGATAGCCCTCAATGCAAAGGCTCTAGACGCAAATATTGGTGTGAGAGCTAATTCAATCAAGGAAACACTGCATGTTGGTGAAGGGCATATTGAAGAAGGATCAGCCGAGTGGTTCTTGTGGGAGAACAACTCCATTTGGCTCACTAACTTCACACACCATCAGGCTTCCAAGCAGCTCTCAAGGAAACTCAGTTTTCACACTCTATGCTTAGTGCCCTTTGAGTGCATTATCTAGGAATGAACCTGGTAGAGCATCCCACACAAACGAATGCTCCACATGCGGGTTTCACATGCCACCAACTCCACATTCACAGGCAACTTCAGCGCCACAGCCGTTTTCAGATAGCCCTCAATGCAAAGGCTCTAGACGCAAATATTGGTGTGAGAGCTAATTCAATCAAGGAAACACTGCATGTTGGTGAAGGGCATATTGAAGAAGGATCAGCCGAGTGGTTCTTGTGGGAGAACAACTCCATTTGGCTCACTAACTTCACACACCATCAGGCTTCCAAGCAGCTCTCAAGGAAACTCAGTTTTCACACTCTATGCTTAGTGCCCTTTGAGTGCATTATCTAGGAATGAACCTGGTAGAGCATCCCACACAAACGAATGCTCCACATGCGGGTTTCACATGCCAGCAACTCCACATTCACAGGCAACTTCAGCGCCACAGCCGTTTTCAGATAGCCCTCAATGCAAAGGCTCTAGACGCAAATATTGGTGTGAGAGCTAATTCAATCAAGGAAACACTGCATGTTGGTGAAGGGCATATTGAAGAAGGATCAGCCGAGTGGTTCTTGTGGGAGAACAACTCCATTTGGCTCACTAACTTCACACACCATCAGGCTTCCAAGCAGCTCTCAAGGAAACTCAGTTTTCACACTCTATGCTTAGTGCCCTTTGTATGCCTAGGACAGAAATGAACCTGGTAGAGCATCCCACACAAACGAATGCTCCACATGCGGGTTTCACATGCCACCAACTCCACATTCACAGGCAACTTCAGCGCCACAGCCGTTTTCAGATAGCCCTCAATGCAAAGGCTCTAGACGCAAATATTGGTGTGAGAGCTAATTCAATCAAGGAAACACTGCATGTTGGTGAAGGGCATATTGAAGAAGGATCAGCCGAGTGGTTCTTGTGGGAGAACAACTCCATTTGGCTCACTAACTTCACACACCATCAGGCTTCCAAGCAGCTCTCAAGGAAACTCAGTTTTCACACTCTATGCTTAGTGCCCTTTGAGTGCATTATCTAGGAATGAACCTGGTAGAGCATCCCACACAAACGAATGCTCCACATGCGGGTTTCACATGCCACCAACTCCACATTCACAGGCAACTTCAGCGCCACAGCCGTTTTCAGATAGCCCTCAATGCAAAGGCTCTAGACGCAAATATTGGTGTGAGAGCTAATTCAATCAAGGAAACACTGCATGTTGGTGAAGGGCATATTGAAGAAGGATCAGCCGAGTGGTTCTTGTGGGAGAACAACTCCATTTGGCTCACTAACTTCACACACCATCAGGCTTCCAAGCAGCTCTCAAGGAAACTCAGTTTTCACACTCTATGCTTAGTGCCCTTTGAGTGCATTATCTAGGAATGAACCTGGTAGAGCATCCCACACAAACGAATGCTCCACATGCGGGTTTCACATGCCAGCAACTCCACATTCACAGGCAACTTCAGCGCCACAGCCGTTTTCAGATAGCCCTCAATGCAAAGGCTCTAGACGCAAATATTGGTGTGAGAGCTAATTCAATCAAGGAAACACTGCATGTTGGTGAAGGGCATATTGAAGAAGGATCAGCCGAGTGGTTCTTGTGGGAGAACAACTCCATTTGGCTCACTAACTTCACACACCATCAGGCTTCCAAGCAGCTCTCAAGGAAACTCAGTTTTCACACTCTATGCTTAGTGCCCTTTGTATGCCTAGGACAGAAATGAACCTGGTAGAGCATCCCACACAAACGAATGCTCCACATGCGGGTTTCACATGCCACCAACTCCACATTCACAGGCAACTTCAGCGCCACAGCCGTTTTCAGATAGCCCTCAATGCAAAGGCTCTAGACGCAAATATTGGTGTGAGAGCTAATTCAATCAAGGAAACACTGCATGTTGGTGAAGGGCATATTGAAGAAGGATCAGCCGAGTGGTTCTTGTGGGAGAACAACTCCATTAGGCTCACTAACTTCACACACCATCAGGCTTCCAAGCAGCTCTCAAGGAAACTCAGTTTTCACACTCTATGCTTAGTGCCCTTTGTATGGCTAGGACTGAAATGAACCTGGTAGAGCATCCCACACAAACGAATGCTCCACATGCGGGTTTCACATGCCACCAACTCCACATTCACAGGCAACTTCAGCGCCACAGCCGTTTTCAGATAGCCCTCAATGCAAAGGCTCTAGACGCAAATATTGGTGTGAGAGCTAATTCAATCAAGGAAACACTGCATGTTGGTGAAGGGCATATTGAAGAAGGATCAGCCGAGTGGTTCTTGTGGGAGAACAACTCCATTTGGCTCACTAACTTCACACACCATCAGGCTTCCAAGCAGCTCTCAAGGAAACTCAGTTTTCACACTCTATGCTTAGTGCCCTTTGAGTGCATTATCTAGGAATGAACCTGGTAGAGCATCCCACACAAACGAATGCTCCACATGCGGGTTTCACATGCCACCAACTCCACATTCACAGGCAACTTCAGCGCCACAGCCGTTTTCAGATAGCCCTCAATGCAAAGGCTCTAGACGCAAATATTGGTGTGAGAGCTAATTCAATCAAGGAAACACTGCATGTTGGTGAAGGGCATATTGAAGAAGGATCAGCCGAGTGGTTCTTGTGGGAGAACAACTCCATTTGGCTCACTAACTTCACACACCATCAGGCTTCCAAGCAGCTCTCAAGGAAACTCAGTTTTCACACTCTATGCTTAGTGCCCTTTGAGTGCATTATCTAGGAATGAACCTGGTAGAGCATCCCACACAAACGAATGCTCCACATGCGGGTTTCACATGCCACCAACTCCACATTCACAGGCAACTTCAGCGCCACAGCCGTTTTCAGATAGCCCTCAATGCAAAGGCTCTAGACGCAAATATTGGTGTGAGAGCTAATTCAATCAAGGAAACACTGCATGTTGGTGAAGGGCATATTGAAGAAGGATCAGCCGAGTGGTTCTTGTGGGAGAACAACTCCATTTGGCTCACTAACTTCACACACCATCAGGCTTCCAAGCAGCTCTCAAGGAAACTCAGTTTTCACACTCTATGCTTAGTGCCCTTTGAGTGCATTATCTAGGAATGAACCTGGTAGAGCATCCCACACAAACGAATGCTCCACATGCGGGTTTCACATGCCAGCAACTCCACATTCACAGGCAACTTCAGCGCCACAGCCGTTTTCAGATAGCCCTCAATGCAAAGGCTCTAGACGCAAATATTGGTGTGAGAGCTAATTCAATCAAGGAAACACTGCATGTTGGTGAAGGGCATATTGAAGAAGGATCAGCCGAGTGGTTCTTGTGGGAGAACAACTCCATTTGGCTCACTAACTTCACACACCATCAGGCTTCCAAGCAGCTCTCAAGGAAACTCAGTTTTCACACTCTATGCTTAGTGCCCTTTGTATGCCTAGGACAGAATGAACCTGGTAGAGCATCCCACACAAACGAATGCTCCACATGCGGGTTTCACATGCCACCAACTCCACATTCACAGGCAACTTCAGCGCCACAGCCGTTTTCAGATAGCCCTCAATGCAAAGGCTCTAGACGCAAATATTGGTGTGAGAGCTAATTCAATCAAGGAAACACTGCATGTTGGTGAAGGGCATATTGAAGAAGGATCAGCCGAGTGGTTCTTGTGGGAGAACAACTCCATTAGGCTCACTAACTTCACACACCATCAGGCTTCCAAGCAGCTCTCAAGGAAACTCAGTTTTCACACTCTATGCTTAGTGCCCTTTGTATGGCTAGGACTGAAATGAACCTGGTAGAGCATCCCACACAAACGAATGTTCCACATGCGGGTTTTCACCATGCCACCAACTCCACATTCACAGGCAACTTCAGCGCCACAGCCGTTTTCAGATAGCCCTCAATGCAAAGGCTCTAGACGCAAATATTGGTGTGAGAGCTAATTCAATCAAGGAAACACTGCATGTTGGTGAAGGGCATATTGAAGAAGGATCAGCCGAGTGGTTCTTGTGGGAGAACAACTCCATTTGGCTCACTAACTTCACACACCATCAGGCTTCCAAGCAGCTCTCAAGGAAACTCAGTTTTCACACTCTATGCTTAGTGCCCTTTGAGTGCATTATCTAGGAATGAACCTGGTAGAGCATCCCACACAAACGAATGCTCCACATGCGGGTTTCACATGCCACCAACTCCACATTCACAGGCAACTTCAGCGCCACAGCCGTTTTCAGATAGCCCTCAATGCAAAGGCTCTAGACGCAAATATTGGTGTGAGAGCTAATTCAATCAAGGAAACACTGCATGTTGGTGAAGGGCATATTGAAGAAGGATCAGCCGAGTGGTTCTTGTGGGAGAACAACTCCATTTGGCTCACTAACTTCACACACCATCAGGCTTCCAAGCAGCTCTCAAGGAAACTCAGTTTTCACACTCTATGCTTAGTGCCTTTGAGTGCATTATCTAGGAATGAACCTGGTAGAGCATCCCACACAAACGAATGCTCCACATGCGGGTTTCACATGTCACCAACTCCACATTCACAGGCAACTTCAGCGCCACAGCCGTTTTCAGATAGCCCTCAATGCAAAGGCTCTAGACGCAAATATTGGTGTGAGAGCTAATTCAATCAAGGAAACACTGCATGTTGGTGAAGGGCATATTGAAGAAGGATCAGCCGAGTGGTTCTTGTGGGAGAACAACTCCATTTGGCTCACTAACTTCACACACCATCAGGCTTCCAAGCAGCTCTCAAGGAAACTCAGTTTTCACACTCTATGCTTAGTGCCCTTTGAGTGCATTATCTAGGAATGAACCTGGTAGAGCATCCCACACAAACGAATGCTCCACATGCGGGTTTCACATGCCACCAACTCCACACTCACAGGCAACTTCAGCGCCACAGCCGTTTTCAGATAGCCCTCAATGCAAAGGCTCTAGACACAAATATTGGTGTGAGAGCTAATTCAATCAAGGAAACACTGCATGTTGGTGAAGGGCATATTGAAGAAGGATCAGCCGAGTGGTTCTTGTGGGAGAACAACTCCATTTGGCTCACTAACTTCACACACCATCAGGCTTCCAAGCAGCTCTCAAGGAAACTCAGTTTTCACACTCTATGCTTAGTGCCCTTTGTGTACCTAGGACTGAAATGAAGCTTGGTCAGCATCCCACACAAACGAATGCTCCACATGCGGGTTTCACATGCCACCAACTCCACATTCACAGGCAACTTCAGCGCCACAGCCGTTTTCAGATAGCCCTCAATGCAAAGGCTCTAGACGCAAATATTGGTGTGAGAGCTAATTCAATCAAGGAAACACTGCATGTTGGTGAAGGGCATATTGAAGAAGGATCAGCCGAGTGGTTCTTGTGGGAGAACAACTCCATTTGGCTCACTAACTTCACACACCATCAGGCTTCCAAGCAGCTCTCAAGGAAACTCAGTTTTCACACTCTATGCTTAGTGCCCTTTGAGTGAATTATCTAGGAATGAACCTGGTAGAGCATCCCACACAAACGAATGCTCCACATGCGGGTTTCACATGCCACCAACTCCACATTCACAGGCAACTTCAGCGCCACAGCCGTTTTCAGATAGCCCTCAATGCAAAGGCTCTAGACGCAAATATTGGTGTGAGAGCTAATTCAATCAAGGAAACACTGCATGTTGGTGAAGGGCATATTGAAGAAGGATCAGCCGAGTGGTTCTTGTGGGAGAACAACTCCATTTGGCTCACTAACTTCACACACCATCAGGCTTCCAAGCAGCTCTCAAGGAAACTCAGTTTTCACACTCTATGCTTAGTGCCCTTTGAGTGCATTATCTAGGAATGAACCTGGTAGAGCATCCCACACAAACGAATGCTCCACATGCGGGTTTCACATGCCACCAACTCCACATTCACAGGCAACTTCAGCGCCACAGCCATTTTCAGATAGCCCTCAATGCAAAGGCTCTAGACGCAAATATTGGTGTGAGAGCTAATTCAATCAAGGAAACACTGCATGTTGGTGAAGGGCATATTGAAGAAGGATCAGCCGAGTGGTTCTTGTGGGAGAACAACTCCATTTGGCTCACTAACTTCACACACCATCAGGCTTCCAAGCAGCTCTCAAGGAAACTCAGTTTTCACACTCTATGCTTAGTGCCCTTTCTTTGGCTTCGACTGAAATGAACCTGGTAGAGCATCCCACACAAACGAATGCTCCACATGCGGGTTTCACATGCCACCAACTCCACATTCACAGGCAACTTCAGCGCCACAGCCGTTTTCAGATAGCCCTCAATGCAAAGGCTCTAGACGCAAATATTGGTGTGAGAGCTAATTCAATCAAGGAAACACTGCATGTTGGTGAAGGGCATATTGAAGAAGGATCAGCCGAGTGGTTCTTGTGGGAGAACAACTCCATTTGGCTCACTAACTTCACACACCATCAGGCTTCCAAGCAGCTCTCAAGGAAACTCAGTTTTCACACTCCATGCTTAGTGCCCTTTGAGTGCATTATCTAGGAATGAACCTGGTAGAGCATCCCACACAAACGAATGCTCCACATGCGGGTTTCACATGCCACCAACTCCACATTCACAGGCAACTTCAGCGCCACAGCCGTTTTCAGATAGCCCTCAATGCAAAGGCTCTAGACGCAAATATTGGTGTGAGAGCTAATTCAATCAAGGAAACACTGCATGTTGGTGAAGGGCATATTGAAGAAGAATCAGCCGAGTGGTTCTTGTGGGAGAACAACTCCATTTGGCTCACTACACACACCATCAGGCTTCCAAGCAGCTCTCAAGGAAACTCAGTTTTCACACTCTATGCTTAGTGCCCTTTGTATGGCTAGGAATGAAATGAACCTGGTAGAGCATCCCACACAAACGAATGCTCCACATGCGGGTTTCACATGCCACCAACTCCACATTCACAGGCAACTTCAGCGCCACAGCTGTTTTCAGATAGCCCTCAATGCAAAGGCTCTAGACGCAAATATTGGTGTGAGAGCTAATTCAATCAAGGAAACACTGCATGTTGGTGAAGGGCATATTGAAGAAGGATCAGCCGAGTGGTTCTTGTGGGAGAACAACTCCATTTGGCTCACTAACTTCACACACCATCAGGCTTCCAAGCAGCTCTCAAGGAAACTCAGTTTTCACACTCTATGCTTAGTGCCCTTTGAGTGCATTATCTAGGAATGAACCTGGTAGAGCATCCCACACAAACGAATGCTCCACATGCGGGTTTCACATGCCACCAACTCCACATTCACAGGCAACTTCAGCGCCACAGCCGTTTTCAGATAGCCCTCAATGCAAAGGCTCTAGACGCAAATATTGGTGTGAGAGCTAATTCAATCAAGGAAACACTGCATGTTGGTGAAGGGCATATTGAAGAAGGATCAGCCGAGTGGTTCTTGTGGGAGAACAACTCCATTTGGCTCACTAACTTCACACACCATCAGGCTTCCAAGCAGCTCTCAAGGAAACTCAGTTTTCACACTCTATGCTTAGTGCCCTTTGAGTGCATTATCTAGGAATGAACCTGGTAGAGCATCCCACAGAAACGAATGCTCCACATGCGGGTTTCACATGCCACCAACTCCACACTCACAGGCAACTTCAGCGCCACAGCCGTTTTCAGATAGCCCTCAATGCAAAGGCTCTAGACGCAAATATTGGTGTGAGAGCTAATTCAATCAAGGAAACACAGCATGTTGGTGAAGGGCATATTGAAGAAGGATCAGCCGAGTGGTTCTTGTGGGAGAACAACTCCATTTGGCTCACTAACTTCACACACCATCAGGCTTGCAAGCAGCTCTCAAGGAAACTCAGTTTTCACACTCTATGCTTAGTGCCCTTTGTGTACCTAGGACTGAAATGAAGCTTGGTCAGCATCCCACACAAACGAATGCTCCACATGCGGGTTTCACATGCCACCAACTCCACATTCACAGGCAACTTCAGCGCCACAGCCGTTTTCAGATAGCCCTCAATGCAAAGGCTGTAGATGCAAATATTGGTGTGAGAGCTAATTCAATCAAGGAAACACTGCATGTTGGTGAAGGGCATATTGAAGAAGAATCAGCCGAGTGGTTCTTGTGGGAGAACAACTCCATTTGGCTCACTACACACACCATCAGGCTTCCAAGCAGCTCTCAAGGAAACTCAGTTTTCACACTCTATGCTTAGTGCCCTTTGTATGGCTAGGAATGAATGAACCTGGTAGAGCATCCCACACAATCGAATGCTCCACATGCGGGTTTCACATGCCACCAACTCCACACTCACAGGCAACTTCAGCGCCACAGCTGTTTTCAGATAGCCCTCAATGCAAAGGCTCTAGACGCAAATATTGGTGTGAGAGCTAATTCAATCAAGGAAACACTGCATGTTGGTGAAGGGCATATTGAAGAAGGATCAGCCGAGTGGTTCTTGTGGGAGAACAACTCCATTTGGCTCACTAACTTCACACACCATCAGGCTTCCAAGCAGCTCTCAAGGAAACTCAGTTTTCACACTCTATGCTTAGTGCCCTTTGAGTGCATTATCTAGGAATGAACCTGGTAGAGCATCCCACACAAACGAATGCTCCACATGCGGGTTTCACATGCCACCAACTCCACATTCACAGGCAACTTCAGCGCCACAGCCGTTTTCAGATAGCCCTCAATGCAAAGGCTCTAGACGCAAATATTGGTGTGAGAGCTAATTCAATCAAGGAAACACTGCATGTTGGTGAAGGGCATATTGAAGAAGGATCAGCCGAGTGGTTCTTGTGGGAGAACAACTCCATTTGGCTCACTAACTTCACACACCATCAGGCTTCCAAGCAGCTCTCAAGGAAACTCAGTTTTCACACTCTATGCTTAGTGCCCTTTGAGTGCATTATCTAGGAATGAACCTGGTAGAGCATCCCACACAAACGAATGCTCCACATGCGGGTTTCACATGCCACCAACTCCACATTCACAGGCAACTTCAGCGCCACAGCCGTTTTCAGATAGCCCTCAATGCAAAGGCTCTAGACGCAAATATTGGTGTGAGAGCTAATTCAATCAAGGAAACACTGCATGTTGGTGAAGGGCATATTGAAGAAGAATCAGCCGAGTGGTTCTTGTGGGAGAACAACTCCATTTGGCTCACTAACTTCACACACCATCAGGCTTCCAAGCAGCTCTCAAGGAAACTCAGTTTTCACACTCTATGCTTAGTGCCCTTTGAGTGCATTATCTAGGAATGAACCTGGTAGAGCATCCCACACAAACGAATGCTCCACATGCGGGTTTCACATGCCACCAACTCCACATTCACAGGCAACTTCAGCGCCACAGCCGTTTTCAGATAGCCCTCAATGCAAAGGCTCTAGACGCAAATATTGGTGTGAGAGCTAATTCAATCAAGGAAGCACTGCATGCTGGTGAAGGGCATATTGAAGAAGAATCAGCCGAGTGGTTCTTGTGGGAGAACAACTCCATTTGGCTCACTAACTTCACACACCATCAGGCTTCCAAGCAGCTCTCAAGGAAACTCAGTTTTCACACTCTATGCTTAGTGCCCTTTGAGTGCATTATCTAGGAATGAACCTGGTAGAGCATCCCACACAAACGAATGCTCCACATGCGGGTTTCACATGCCACCAACTCCACATTCACAGGCAACTTCAGCGCCACAGCCGTTTTCAGATAGCCCTCAATGCAAAGGCTCTAGACGCAAATATTGGTGTGAGAGCTAATTCAATCAAGGAAACACTGCATGCTGGTGAAGGGCATATTGAAGAAGGATCAGCTGAGTGGTTCTTGTGGGAGAACAACTCCATTTGGCTCACTAACTTCACACACCATCAGGCTTCCAAGCAGCTCTCAAGGAAACTCAGTTTTCACACTCTATGCTTAGTGCCCTTTGTATGCCTAGGACTGAAATGAACCTGGTAGAGCATCCCACACAAACGAATGCTCCACATGCGGGTTTCACATGCCACCAACTCCACATTCACAGGCAACTTCAGCGCCACAGCCGTTTTCAGATAGCCCTCAATGCAAACGCTCTAGACGCAAATATTGGTGTGAGAGCTAATTCAATCAAGGAAACACTGCATGTTGGTGAAGGGCATATTGAAGAAGGATCAGCCGAGTGGTTCTTGTGGGAGAACAACTCCATTTGGCTCACTAACTTCACACACCATCAGGCTTCCAAGCAGCTCTCAAGGAAACTCAGTTTTCACACTCTATGCTTAGTGCCCTTTGAGTGCATTATCTAGGAATGAACCTGGTAGAGCATCCCACACAAACGAATGCTCCACATGCGGGTTTCACATGCCACCAACTCCACATTCACAGGCAACTTCAGCGCCACAGCCGTTTTCAGATAGCCCTCAATGCAAAGGCTCTAGACGCAAATATTGGTGTGAGAGCTAATTCAATCAAGGAAACACTGCATGTTGGTGAAGGGCATATTGAAGAAGGATCAGCCGAGTGGTTCTTGTGGGAGAACAACTCCATTTGGCTCACTAACTTCACACACCATCAGGCTTCCAAGCAGCTCTCAAGGAAACTCAGTTTTCACACTCTATGCTTAGTGCCCTTTGAGTGCATTATCTAGGAATGAACCTGGTAGAGCATCCCACACAAACGAATGCTCCACATGCGGGTTTCACATGCCACCAACTCCACATTCACAGGCAACTTCAGCGCCACAGCCGTTTTCAGATAGCCCTCAATGCAAAGGCTCTAGACGCAAATATTGGTGTGAGAGCTAATTCAATCAAGGAAACACTGCATGTTGGTGAAGGGCATATTGAAGAAGGATCAGCCGAGTGGTTCTTGTGGGAGAACAACTCCATTTGGCTCACTAACTTCACACACCATCAGGCTTCCAAGCAGCTCTCAAGGAAACTCAGTTTTCACACTCTATGCTTAGTGCCCTTTGAGTGCATTATCTAGGAATGAACCTGGTAGAGCATCCCACACAAACGAATGCTGCACATGCGGGTTTCACATGCCACCAACTCCACATTCACAGGCAACTTCAGCGCCACAGCCGTTTTCAAATAGCCCTCAATGCAAAGGCTCTAGACGCAAATATTGGTGTGAGAGCTAATTCAATCAAGGAAACACTGCATGTTGGTGAAGGGCATATTGAAGAAGGATCAGCCGAGTGGTTCTTGTGGGAGAACAACTCCATTTGGCTCACTAACTTCACACACCATCAGGCTTCCAAGCAGCTCTCAAGGAAACTCAGTTTTCACACTCTATGCTTAGTGCCCTTTGAGTGCATTATCTAGGAATGAACCTGGTAGAGCATCCCACAGAAACGAATGCTCCACATGCGGGTTTCACATGCCACCAACTCCACACTCACAGGCAACTTCAGCGCCACAGCCGTTTTCAGATAGCCCTCAATGCAAAGGCTCTAGACGCAAATATTGGTGTGAGAGCTAATTCAATCAAGGAAACACTGCATGTTGGTGAAGGGCATATTGAAGAAGGATCAGCCGAGTGGTTCTTGTGGGAGAACAACTCCATTTGGCTCACTAACTTCACACACCATCAGGCTTGCAAGCAGCTCTCAAGGAAACTCAGTTTTCACACTCTATGCTTAGTGCCCTTTGTGTACCTAGGACTGAAATGAAGCTTGGTCAGCATCCCACACAAACGAATGCTCCACATGCGGGTTTCACATGCCACCAACTCCACATTCACAGGCAACTTCAGCGCCACAGCCGTTTTCAGATAGCCCTCAATGCAAAGGCTCTAGACGCAAATATTGGTGTGAGAGCTAATTCAATCAAGGAAACACTGCATGTTGGTGAAGGGCATATTGAAGAAGGATCAGCCGAGTGGTTCTTGTGGGAGAACAACTCCATTTGGCTCACTAACTTCACACACCATCAGGCTTCCAAGCAGCTCTCAAGGAAACTCAGTTTTCACACTCTATGCTTAGTGCCCTTTGAGTGCATTATCTAGGAATGAACCTGGTAGAGCATCCCACACAAACGAATGCTCCACATGCGGTTTTCACATGCCACCAACTCCACATTCACAGGCAACTTCAGCGCCACAGCCGTTTTCAGATAGCCCTCAATGCAAAGGCTCTAGACGCAAATATTGGTGTGAGAGCTAATTCAATCAAGGAAACACTGCATGTTGGTGAAGGGCATATTGAAGAAGGATCAGCCGAGTGGTTCTTGTGGGAGAACAACTCCATTTGGCTCACTAACTTCACACACCATCAGGCTTCCAAGCAGCTCTCAAGAAAACTCAGTTTTCACACTCTATGCTTAGTGCCCTTTGAGTGCATTATCTAGGAATGAACCTGGTAGAGCATCCCACACAAACGAATGCTCCACATGCGGGTTTCACATGCCACCAACTCCACATTCACAGGCAACTTCAGCGCCACAGCCATTTTCAGATAGCCCTCAATGCAAAGGCTCTAGACGCAAATATTGGTGTGAGAGCTAATTCAATCAAGGAAACACTGCATGTTGGTGAAGGGCATATTGAAGAAGGATCAGCCGAGTGGTTCTTGTGGGAGAACAACTCCATTTGGCTCACTAACTTCACACACCATCAGGCTTCCAAGCAGCTCTCAAGAAAACTCAGTTTTCACACTCTATGCTTAGTGCCCTTTGAGTGCATTATCTAGGAATGAACCTGGTAGAGCATCCCACACAAACGAATGCTCCACATGCGGGTTTCACATGCCACCAACTCCACATTCACAGGCAACTTCAGCGCCACAGCCGTTTTCAGATAGCCCTCAATGCAAAGGCTCTAGACGCAAATATTGGTGTGAGAGCTAATTCAATCAAGGAAACACTGCATGTTGGTGAAGGGCATATTGAAGAAGGATCAGCCGAGTGGTTCTTGTGGGAGAACAACTCCATTTGGCTCACTAACTTCACACACCATCAGGCTTCCAAGCAGCTCTCAAGGAAACTCAGTTTTCACACTCTATGCTTAGTGCCCTTTGAGTGCATTATCTAGGAATGAACCTGGTAGAGCATCCCACACAAACGAATGCTCCACATGCGGGTTTCACATGCCACCAACTCCACATTCACAGGCAACTTCAGCGCCACAGCCGTTTTCAGATAGCCCTCAATGCAAAGGCTCTAGACGCAAATATTGGTGTGAGAGCTAATTCAATCAAGGAAACACTGCATGTTTGTGAAGGGCATATTGAAGAAGGATCAGCCGAGTGGTTCTTGTGGGAGAACAACTCCATTTGGCTCACTAACTTCACACACCATCAGGCTTCCAAGCAGCTCTCAAGGAAACTCAGTTTTCACACTCTATGCTTAGTGCCCTTTGAGTGCATTATCTAGGAATGAACCTGGTAGAGCATCCCACACAAACGAATGCTGCACATGCGGGTTTCACATGCCACCAACTCCACATTCACAGGCAACTTCAGCGCCACAGCCGTTTTCAAATAGCCCTCAATGCAAAGGCTCTAGACGCAAATATTGGTGTGAGAGCTAATTCAATCAAGGAAACACTGCATGTTGGTGAAGGGCATATTGAAGAAGGATCAGCCGAGTGGTTCTTGTGGGAGAACAACTCCATTTGGCTCACTAACTTCACACACCATCAGGCTTCCAAGCAGCTCTCAAGGAAACTCAGTTTTCACACTCTATGCTTAGTGCCCTTTGAGTGCATTATCTAGGAATGAACCTGGTAGAGCATCCCACAGAAACGAATGCTCCACATGCGGGTTTCACATGCCACCAACTCCACACTCACAGGCAACTTCAGCGCCACAGCCGTTTTCAGATAGCCCTCAATGCAAAGGCTCTAGACGCAAATATTGGTGTGAGAGCTAATTCAATCAAGGAAACACTGCATGTTGGTGAAGGGCATATTGAAGAAGGATCAGCCGAGTGGTTCTTGTGGGAGAACAACTCCATTTGGCTCACTAACTTCACACACCATCAGGCTTGCAAGCAGCTCTCAAGGAAACTCAGTTTTCACACTCTATGCTTAGTGCCCTTTGTGTACCTAGGACTGAAATGAAGCTTGGTCAGCATCCCACACAAACGAATGCTCCACATGCGGGTTTCACATGCCACCAACTCCACATTCACAGGCAACTTCAGCGCCACAGCCGTTTTCAGATAGCCCTCAATGCAAAGGCTGTAGATGCAAATATTGGTGTGAGAGCTAATTCAATCAAGGAAACACTGCATGTTGGTGAAGGGCATATTGAAGAAGAATCAGCCGAGTGGTTCTTGTGGGAGAACAACTCCATTTGGCTCACTACACACACCATCAGGCTTCCAAGCAGCTCTCAAGGAAACTCAGTTTTCACACTCTATGCTTAGTGCCCTTTGTATGGCTAGGAATGAAATGAACCTGGTAGAGCATCCCACACAATCGAATGCTCCACATGCGGGTTTCACATGCCACCAACTCCACACTCACAGGCAACTTCAGCGTCACAGCTGTTTTCAGATAGCCCTCAATGCAAAGGCTCTAGACGCAAATATTGGTGTGAGAGCTAATTCAATCAAGGAAACACTGCATGTTGGTGAAGGGCATATTGAAGAAGGATCAGCCGAGTGGTTCTTGTGGGAGAACAACTCCATTTGGCTCACTAACTTCACACACCATCAGGCTTCCAAGCAGCTCTCAAGGAAACTCAGTTTTCACACTCTATGCTTAGTGCCCTTTGAGTGCATTATCTAGGAATGAACCTGGTAGAGCATCCCACACAAACGAATGCTCCACATGCGGGTTTCACATGCCACCAACTCCACATTCACAGGCAACTTCAGCGCCACAGCCGTTTTCAGATA
Organism: Ochotona princeps; assembly: GCF_030435755.1. Classification (NCBI taxonomy): domain Eukaryota; kingdom Metazoa; phylum Chordata; class Mammalia; order Lagomorpha; family Ochotonidae; genus Ochotona; species Ochotona princeps. The sequence goes on from NW_026700913.1 coordinate 23,225, forward strand.
GCCCTCAATGCAAAGGCTCTAGACGCAAATATTGGTGTGAGAGCTAATTCAATCAAGGAAACACTGCATGTTTGTGAAGGGCATATTGAAGAAGGATCAGCCGAGTGGTTCTTGTGGGAGAACAACTCCATTTGGCTCACTACACACACCATCAGGCTTCCAAGCAGCTCTCAAGGAAACTCAGTTTTCACACTCTATGCTTAGTGCCCTTTGTATGGCTAGGAATGAAATGAACCTGGTAGAGCATCCCACACAATCGAATGCTCCACATGCGGGTTTCACATGCCACCAACTCCACACTCACAGGCAACTTCAGCGCCACAGCTGTTTTCAGATAGCCCTCAATGCAAAGGCTCTAGACGCAAATATTGGTGTGAGAGCTAATTCAATCAAGGAAACACTGCATGTTGGTGAAGGGCATATTGAAGAAGGATCAGCCGAGTGGTTCTTGTGGGAGAACAACTCCATTTGGCTCACTAACTTCACACACCATCAGGCTTCCAAGCAGCTCTCAAGGAAACTCAGTTTTCACACTCTATGCTTAGTGCCCTTTGAGTGCATTATCTAGGAATGAACCTGGTAGAGCATCCCACACAAACGAATGCTCCACATGCGGGTTTCACATGCCACCAACTCCACATTCACAGGCAACTTCAGCGCCACAGCCGTTTTCAGATAGCCCTCAATGCAAAGGCTCTAGACGCAAATATTGGTGTGAGAGCTAATTCAATCAAGGAAACACTGCATGTTGGTGAAGGGCATATTGAAGAAGAATCAGCCGAGTGGTTCTTGTGGGAGAACAACTCCATTTGGCTCACTAACTTCACACACCATCAGGCTTCCAAGCAGCTCTCAAGGAAACTCAGTTTTCACACTCTATGCTTAGTGCCCTTTGAGTGCATTATCTAGGAATGAACCTGGTAGAGCATCCCACACAAACGAATGCTCCACATGCGGGTTTCACATGCCACCAACTCCACATTCACAGGCAACTTCAGCGCCACAGCCGTTTTCAGATAGCCCTCAGTGCAAAGGCTCTAGACGCAAATATTGGTGTGAGAGCTAATTCAATCAAGGAAACACTTCATGCTGGTGAAGGGCATATTGAAGAAGAATCAGCCGAGTGGTTCTTGTGGGAGAACAACTCCATTTGGCTCACTAACTTCACACACCATCAGGCTTCCAAGCAGCTCTCAAGGAAACTCAGTTTTCACACTCTATGCTTAGTGCCCTTTGAGTGCATTATCTAGGAATGAACCTGGTAGAGCATCCCACACAAACGAATGCTCCACATGCGGGTTTCACATGCCACCAACTCCACATTCACAGGCAACTTCAGCGCCACAGCCGTTTTCAGATAGCCCTCAATGCAAAGGCTCTAGACGCAAATATTGGTGTGAGAGCTAATTCAATCAAGGAAACACTGCATGCTGGTGAAGGGCATATTGAAGAAGGATCAGCTGAGTGGTTCTTGTGGGAGAACAACTCCATTTGGCTCACTAACTTCACACACCATCAGGCTTCCAAGCAGCTCTCAAGGAAACTCAGTTTTCACACTCTATGCTTAGTGCCCTTTGTATGGCTAGGACTGAAATGAACCTGGTAGAGCATCCCACACAAACGAATGCTCCACATGCGGGTTTCACATGCCACCAACTCCACATTCACAGGCAACTTCAGCGCCACAGCCGTTTTCAGATAGCCCTCAATGCAAACGCTCTAGACGCAAATATTGGTGTGAGAGCTAATTCAATCAAGGAAACACTGCATGTTTGTGAAGGGCATATTGAAGAAGGATCAGCCGAGTGGTTCTTGTGGGAGAACAACTCCATTTGGCTCACTAACTTCACACACCATCAGGCTTCCAAGCAGCTCTCAAGGAAACTCAGTTTTCACACTCTATGCTTAGTGCCCTTTGAGTGCATTATCTAGGAATGAACCTGGTAGAGCATCCCACACAAACGAATGCTGCACATGCGGGTTTCACATGCCACCAACTCCACATTCACAGGCAACTTCAGCGCCACAGCCGTTTTCAAATAGCCCTCAATGCAAAGGCTCTAGACGCAAATATTGGTGTGAGAGCTAATTCAATCAAGGAAACACTGCATGTTGGTGAAGGGCATATTGAAGAAGGATCAGCCGAGTGGTTCTTGTGGGAGAACAACTCCATTTGGCTCACTAACTTCACACACCATCAGGCTTCCAAGCAGCTCTCAAGGAAACTCAGTTTTCACACTCTATGCTTAGTGCCCTTTGAGTGCATTATCTAGGAATGAACCTGGTAGAGCATCCCACACAAACGAATGCTCCACATGCGGGTTTCACATGCCACCAACTCCACATTCACAGGCAACTTCAGCGCCACAGCCATTTTCAGATAGCCCTCAATGCAAAGGCTCTAGACGCAAATATTGGTGTGAGAGCTAATTCAATCAAGGAAACACTGCATGTTGGTGAAGGGCATATTGAAGAAGGATCAGCCGAGTGGTTCTTGTGGGAGAACAACTCCATTTGGCTCACTAACTTCACACACCATCAGGCTTCCAAGCAGCTCTCAAGGAAACTCAGTTTTCACACTCTATGTTTAGTGCCCTTTGAGTGCATTATCTAGGAATGAACCTGGTAGAGCATCCCACACAAACGAATGCTCCACATGCGGGTTTCACATGCCACCAACTCCACATTCACAGGCAACTTCAGCGCCACAGCCGTTTTCAGATAGCCCTCAATGCAAAGGCTCTAGACGCAAATATTGGTGTGAGAGCTAATTCAATCAAGGAAACACTGCATGTTGGTGAAGGGCATATTGAAGAAGGATCAGCCGAGTGGTTCTTGTGGGAGAACAACTCCATTTGGCTCACTAACTTCACACACCATCAGGCTTCCAAGCAGCTCTCAAGGAAACTCAGTTTTCACACTCTATGCTTAGTGCCCTTTGAGTGCATTATCTAGGAATGAACCTGGTAGAGCATCCCACACAAACGAATGCTCCACATGCGGGTTTCACATGCCACCAACTCCACATTCACAGGCAACTTCAGCGCCACAGCCGTTTTCAGATAGCCCTCAATGCAAAGGCTCTAGACGCAAATATTGGTGTGAGAGCTAATTCAATCAAGGAAACACTGCATGTTGGTGAAGGGCATATTGAAGAAGGATCAGCCGAGTGGTTCTTGTGGGAGAACAACTCCATTTGGCTCACTAACTTCACACACCATCAGGCTTCCAAGCAGCTCTCAAGGAAACTCAGTTTTCACACTCTATGCTTAGTGCCCTTTGAGTGCATTATCTAGGAATGAACCTGGTAGAGCATCCCACACAAACGAATGCTCCACATGCGGTTTTCACATGCCACCAACTCCACATTCACAGGCAACTTCAGCGCCACAGCCGTTTTCAGATAGCCCTCAATGCAAAGGCTCTAGACGCAAATATTGGTGTGAGAGCTAATTCAATCAAGGAAACACTGCATGTTGGTGAAGGGCATATTGAAGAAGAATCAGCCGAGTGGTTCTTGTGGGAGAACAACTCCATTTGGCTCACTAACTTCACACACCATCAGGCTTCCAAGCAGCTCTCAAGGAAACTCAGTTTTCACACTCTATGCTTAGTGCCCTTTGAGTGCATTATCTAGGAATGAACCTGGTAGAGCATCCCACACAAACGAATGCTCCACATGCGGGTTTCACATGCCACCAACTCCACATTCACAGGCAACTTCAGCGCCACAGCCGTTTTCAGATAGCCCTCAATGCAAAGGCTCTAGACGCAAATATTGGTGTGAGAGCTAATTCAATCAAGGAAACACTGCATGTTGGTGAAGGGCATATTGAAGAAGAATCAGCCGAGTGGTTCTTGTGGGAGAACAACTCCATTTGGCTCACTAACTTCACACACCATCAGGCTTCCAAGCAGCTCTCAAGGAAACTCAGTTTTCACACTCTATGCTTAGTGCCCTTTGAGTGCATTATCTAGGAATGAACCTGGTAGAGCATCCCACACAAACGAATGCTCCACATGCGGGTTTCACATGCCACCAACTCCACATTCACAGGCAACTTCAGCGCCACAGCCGTTTTCAGATAGCCCTCAATGCAAAGGCTCTAGACGCAAATATTGGTGTGAGAGCTAATTCAATCAAGGAAACACTGCATGCTGGTGAAGGGCATATTGAAGAAGAATCAGCCGAGTGGTTCTTGTGGGAGAACAACTCCATTTGGCTCACTAACTTCACACACCATCAGGCTTCCAAGCAGCTCTCAAGGAAACTCAGTTTTCACACTCTATGCTTAGTGCCCTTTGAGTGCATTATCTAGGAATGAACCTGGTAGAGCATCCCACACAAACGAATGCTCCACATGCGGGTTTCACATGCCACCAACTCCACATTCACAGGCAACTTCAGCGCCACAGCCGTTTTCAGATAGCCCTCAATGCAAAGGCTCTAGACGCAAATATTGGTGTGAGAGCTAATTCAATCAAGGAAACACTGCATGCTGGTGAAGGGCATATTGAAGAAGGATCAGCTGAGTGGTTCTTGTGGGAGAACAACTCCATTTGGCTCACTAACTTCACACACCATCAGGCTTCCAAGCAGCTCTCAAGGAAACTCAGTTTTCACACTCTATGCTTAGTGCCCTTTGTATGGCTAGGACTGAAATGAACCTGGTAGAGCATCCCACACAAACGAATGCTCCACATGCGGGTTTCACATGCCACCAACTCCACATTCACAGGCAACTTCAGCGCCACAGCCGTTTTCAGATAGCCCTCAATGCAAACGCTCTAGACGCAAATATTGGTGTGAGAGCTAATTCAATCAAGGAAACACTGCATGTTTGTGAAGGGCATATTGAAGAAGGATCAGCCGAGTGGTTCTTGTGGGAGAACAACTCCATTTGGCTCACTAACTTCACACACCATCAGGCTTCCAAGCAGCTCTCAAGGAAACTCAGTTTTCACACTCTATGCTTAGTGCCCTTTGAGTGCATTATCTAGGAATGAACCTGGTAGAGCATCCCACACAAACGAATGCTGCACATGCGGGTTTCACATGCCACCAACTCCACATTCACAGGCAACTTCAGCGCCACAGCCGTTTTCAGATAGCCCTCAATGCAAAGGCTCTAGACGCAAATATTGGTGTGAGAGCTAATTCAATCAAGGAAACACTGCATGCTGGTGAAGGGCATATTGAAGAAGAATCAGCCGAGTGGTTCTTGTGGGAGAACAACTCCATTTGGCTCACTAACTTCACACACCATCAGGCTTCCAAGCAGCTCTCAAGGAAACTCAGTTTTCACACTCTATGCTTAGTGCCCTTTGAGTGCATTATCTAGGAATGAACCTGGTAGAGCATCCCACACAAACGAATGCTCCACATGCGGGTTTCACATGCCACCAACTCCACATTCACAGGCAACTTCAGCGCCACAGCCGTTTTCAGATAGCCCTCAATGCAAAGGCTCTAGACGCAAATATTGGTGTGAGAGCTAATTCAATCAAGGAAACACTGCATGCTGGTGAAGGGCATATTGAAGAAGGATCAGCTGAGTGGTTCTTGTGGGAGAACAACTCCATTTGGCTCACTAACTTCACACACCATCAGGCTTCCAAGCAGCTCTCAAGGAAACTCAGTTTTCACACTCTATGCTTAGTGCCCTTTGTATGGCTAGGACTGAAATGAACCTGGTAGAGCATCCCACACAAACGAATGCTCCACATGCGGGTTTCACATGCCACCAACTCCACATTCACAGGCAACTTCAGCGCCACAGCCGTTTTCAGATAGCCCTCAATGCAAACGCTCTAGACGCAAATATTGGTGTGAGAGCTAATTCAATCAAGGAAACACTGCATGTTGGTGAAGGGCATATTGAAGAAGGATCAGCCGAGTGGTTCTTGTGGGAGAACAACTCCATTTGGCTCACTAACTTCACACACCATCAGGCTTCCAAGCAGCTCTCAAGGAAACTCAGTTTTCACACTCTATGCTTAGTGCCCTTTGAGTGCATTATCTAGGAATGAACCTGGTAGAGCATCCCACACAAACGAATGCTCCACATGCGGGTTTCACATGCCACCAACTCCACATTCACAGGCAACTTCAGCGCCACAGCCATTTTCAGATAGCCCTCAATGCAAAGGCTCTAGACGCAAATATTGGTGTGAGAGCTAATTCAATCAAGGAAACACTGCATGTTGGTGAAGGGCATATTGAAGAAGGATCAGCCGAGTGGTTCTTGTGGGAGAACAACTCCATTTGGCTCACTAACTTCACACACCATCAGGCTTCCAAGCAGCTCTCAAGGAAACTCAGTTTTCACACTCTATGTTTAGTGCCCTTTGAGTGCATTATCTAGGAATGAACCTGGTAGAGCATCCCACACAAACGAATGCTCCACATGCGGGTTTCACATGCCACCAACTCCACATTCACAGGCAACTTCAGCGCCACAGCCGTTTTCAGATAGCCCTCAATGCAAAGGCTCTAGACGCAAATATTGGTGTGAGAGCTAATTCAATCAAGGAAACACTGCATGTTGGTGAAGGGCATATTGAAGAAGGATCAGCCGAGTGGTTCTTGTGGGAGAACAACTCCATTTGGCTCACTAACTTCACACACCATCAGGCTTCCAAGCAGCTCTCAAGGAAACTCAGTTTTCACACTCTATGCTTAGTGCCCTTTGAGTGCATTATCTAGGAATGAACCTGGTAGAGCATCCCACACAAACGAATGCTCCACATGCGGGTTTCACATGCCACCAACTCCACATTCACAGGCAACTTCAGCGCCACAGCCGTTTTCAGATAGCCCTCAATGCAAAGGCTCTAGACGCAAATATTGGTGTGAGAGCTAATTCAATCAAGGAAACACTGCATGTTGGTGAAGGGCATATTGAAGAAGGATCAGCCGAGTGGTTCTTGTGGGAGAACAACTCCATTTGGCTCACTAACTTCACACACCATCAGGCTTCCAAGCAGCTCTCAAGGAAACTCAGTTTTCACACTCTATGCTTAGTGCCCTTTGAGTGCATTATCTAGGAATGAACCTGGTAGAGCATCCCACACAAACGAATGCTCCACATGCGGTTTTCACATGCCACCAACTCCACATTCACAGGCAACTTCAGCGCCACAGCCGTTTTCAGATAGCCCTCAATGCAAAGGCTCTAGACGCAAATATTGGTGTGAGAGCTAATTCAATCAAGGAAACACTGCATGTTGGTGAAGGGCATATTGAAGAAGAATCAGCCGAGTGGTTCTTGTGGGAGAACAACTCCATTTGGCTCACTAACTTCACACACCATCAGGCTTCCAAGCAGCTCTCAAGGAAACTCAGTTTTCACACTCTATGCTTAGTGCCCTTTGAGTGCATTATCTAGGAATGAACCTGGTAGAGCATCCCACACAAACGAATGCTCCACATGCGGGTTTCACATGCCACCAACTCCACATTCACAGGCAACTTCAGCGCCACAGCCGTTTTCAGATAGCCCTCAATGCAAAGGCTCTAGACGCAAATATTGGTGTGAGAGCTAATTCAATCAAGGAAACACTGCATGCTGGTGAAGGGCATATTGAAGAAGAATCAGCCGAGTGGTTCTTGTGGGAGAACAACTCCATTTGGCTCACTAACTTCACACACCATCAGGCTTCCAAGCAGCTCTCAAGGAAACTCAGTTTTCACACTCTATGCTTAGTGCCCTTTGTATGGCTAGGACTGAAATGAACCTGGTAGAGCATCCCACACAAACGAATGCTCCACATGCGGGTTTCACATGCCACCAACTCCACATTCACAGGCAACTTCAGCGCCACAGCCGTTTTCAGATAGCCCTCAATGCAAAGGCTCTAGACGCAAATATTGGTGTGAGAGCTAATTCAATCAAGGAAACACTGCATGTTGGTGAAGGGCATATTGAAGAAGGATCAGCCGAGTGGTTCTTGTGGGAGAACAACTCCATTTGGCTCACTAACTTCACACACCATCAGGCTTCCAAGCAGCTCTCAAGGAAACTCAGTTTTCACACTCTATGCTTAGTGCCCTTTGAGTGCATTATCTAGGAATGAACCTGGTAGAGCATCCCACACAAACGAATGCTCCACATGCGGGTTTCACATGCCACCAACTCCACATTCACAGGCAACTTCAGCGCCACAGCCGTTTTCAGATAGCCCTCAATGCAAAGGCTCTAGACGCAAATATTGGTGTGAGAGCTAATTCAATCAAGGAAACACTGCATGTTGGTGAAGGGCATATTGAAGAAGGATCAGCCGAGTGGTTCTTGTGGGAGAACAACTCCATTTGGCTCACTAACTTCACACACCATCAGGCTTCCAAGCAGCTCTCAAGGAAACTCAGTTTTCACACTCTATGCTTAGTGCCCTTTATATGGCTAGGACTGAAATGAACCTGGTAGAGCATCCCACACAAACGAATGCTCCACATGCGGGTTTCACATGCCACCAACTCCACATTCTCAGGCAACTTCAGCGCCACAGCCGTTTTCAGATAGCCCTCAATGCAAAGGCTCTAGACGGCAAATATTGGTGTGAGAGCTAATTCAATCAAGGAAACATTGCATGTTGGTGAAGGGCATATTGAAAGAAGGATCAGCCGAGTGGTTCTTGTGGGAGAACAACTCCATTTGGCTCACTAACTTCACACACCATCAGGCTTCCAAGCAGCTCTCAAGGAAACTCAGTTTTCACACTCTATGCTTAGTGCCCTTTGAGTGCATTATCTAGGAATGAACCTGGTAGAGCATCCCACACAAACGAATGCTCCACATGCGGGTTTCACATGCCACCAACTCCACATTCACAGGCCAACTTCAGCGCCACAGCCGTTTTCAGATAGCCCTCAATGCAAAGGCTCTAGACGCAAATATTGGTTTGAGAGCTAATTCAATCAAGGAAACACTGCATGTTGGTGAAGGGCATACTGAAGAAGGATCAGCCGAGTGGTTCTTGTGGGGAGAACAACTCCATTTGGCTCACTAACTTCACACACCATCAGGCTTCCAAGCAGCTCTCAAGGAAACTCAGTTTTCACACTCTATGCTTAGTGCCCTTTGAGTGCATTATCTAGGAATGAACCTGGTAGAGCATCCCACACAAACGAATGCTCCACATGCGGGTTTCACATGCCACCAACTCCACATTCACAGGCAACTTCAGCGCCAGCAGCCGTTTTCAGATAGCCCTCAATGCAAAGGCTCTAGACGCAAATATTGGTGTGAGAGCTAATTCAATCAAGGAAACACTGCATGTTGGTGAAGGGGCATATTGAAGAAGGATCAGCCGAGTGGTTCTTGTGGGAGAACAACTCATTTGGCTCACTAACTTCACACACCATCAGGCTTCCAAGCAGCTCTCAAGGAAACTCAGTTTTCACACTCTATGCTTAGTGCCCTTTGAGTGCATTATCTGAGGAATGAACCTGGTAGAGCATCCCACACAAACGAATGCTCCACATGCGGGTTTCACATGCCACCAACTCCACATTCACAGGCAACTTCAGCGCCACAGCCGTTTTCAGATAGCCCTCAATGCAAAGGCTCTAGACGCAAATATTGGTGTGAGAGCTAATTCAATCAAGGAAACACTGCATGTTGGTGAAGGGCATATTGAAGAAGGATCAGCCGAGTGGTTCTTGTGGGAGAACAACTCCATTTGGCTCACTAACTTCACACACCATCAGGCTTCCAAGCAGCTCTCAAGGAAACTCAGTTTTCACACTCTATGCTTAGTGCCCTTTGAGATGCATTATCTAGGAATGAACCTGGTAGAGCATCCCACACAAACGAATGCTCCACATGCGGGTTTCACATGCCACCAACTCCACATTCACAGGCAACTTCAGCGCCACAGCCGTTTTCAGATAGCCCTCAATGCAAAGGCTCTAGACGCAAAATATTGGTGTGAGAGCTAATTCAATCAAGGAAACACTGCATGTTGGTGAAGGGCATATTGAAGAAGGATCAGCCGAGTGGTTCTTGTGGGAGAACAACTCCATTGGCTCACTAACTTCACACACCATCAGGCTTCCAAGCAGCTCTCAAGGAAACTCAGTTTTCACACTCTATGCTTAGTGCCCTTTGTATGCTAGACTGAAATGAACCTGGTAGAGCATCCCACACAAACGAATGGCTCCACATGCGGGTTTCACATGCCACCAACTCCACATTCACAGGCAACTTCAGCGCCACAGCCGTTTTCAGATAGCCCTCAATGCAAAGGACTCTAGACGCAAATATTGGTGTGAGAGCTAATTCAATCAAGGAAACACTGCATGTTGGTGAAGGGGCATATTGAAGAAGGATCAGCCGAGTGGTTCTTGTGGGAGAACAACTCCATTTGGCTCACTAACTTCACACACCATCAGGCTTCCAAGCAGCTCTCAAGGAAACTCAGTTTTCACACTCTATGCTTAGTGCCCTTTGTATGCCTATGACACTGAAATGAACCTGGTAGAGCAATCCCACACAAACGAATGCTCCACATGCGGGTTTCACATGCCACCAACTCCACATTCACAGGCAACTTCAGCGCCACCAGCCGTTTTCAGATAGCACCTCAATGCAAGGCTCTAGACGCAAATATTGGTGTGAGAGCTAATTCAATCAAGGAAACACTGCAATGTTGGTGAAGGCATATTGAAGAAGGATCAGCCGAGTGGTTCTTGTGGGAAACAACTCCATTTGGCCTCACTAACTTCACACACCATCAG
>NW_026700914.1:0-75268 GCF_030435755.1 Ochotona princeps
TCCCTTTGAGTGCATTATCTAGGAATGAACCTGGTAGAGCATCCCACACAAACCAATGCTCCACATGCGGGTTTCACATGCCACCAACTCCACATTCACAGACAACTTCAGCGCCAAAGCCATTTTCAGATAGCTCTCAATGCAAAGGCTCTAGGCGCAAATATTGGTGTGAGAGCTAATTCAATCAAGGAAACACTGCATGTTGGTGAAGGGCATATTGAAGAAGAATCAGCGAGTGGTTCTTCGGGGGAACAACTCCATTTGGCTCACTAACTTCACACACCATCAGGCTTACAAGCAGCTCTCAAGGAAACTCAGTTTTCACACTCTAGGCTTAATGCCCTTTGAGTGCATTATCTAGGAATGAACCTGGTAGAGCATCCCACACAAACCAATGCTCCACATGCGGTTTCACATGCCACCAACTCCACATTCACAGACAACTTCAGCGCCAAAGCCATTTTCAGATAGCCCTCAATGCAAAGGCTCTAGACGCAAATATTGGTGTGAGAGCTAATTCAATCAAGGAAACACTGCATGTTGGTGAAGCGCATATTGAAGAAGAATCAGGCGAGTGGTTCTTGTGGGACAACAACTCCATTTGGCTCACTAACTTCACACACCATCAGGCTTCCAAGCAGCTCTCAAGGAAACTCAGTTTTCACACTCTAGGCTTAATGCCCTTTGAGTGCCTAGGAATGAAATGCACCTGGTAGAGCATCCCACACAAACGAATGCTCCACATGCGGGTTTCACATGCCACCAACTCCACATTCACAGAAAACTTCAGCGCCAAAGCCATTTTCAGATAGCCCTCAATGCAAAGGCTCTAGGCGCAAATATTGGTGTGAGAGCTAATTCAATCAAGGAAACACTGCATGTTGGTGAAGCGCATATTGAAGAAGAATCAGCCGAGTGGTTCTTGTGGGAGAACAACTCCATTTTGGCGCTCTAACTTCACACACCATCAGGCTTCCAAGCAGCTCTCAAGGAACTCAGTTTTCACACTCTAGGCTTAATGCCCTTTGAGTGCATTATCTAGGAATGAACCTGGTAGAGCATCCCACACAAACCAATGCTCCACATGCGGCTTTCACATGCCACCAACTCCACATTCACAGACAACTTCAGCGCCAAAGCCATTTCAGATAGCCCTCAATGCATAGGCTCTAGGCCCAAATATTGGTGTGAGAGCTAATTCAATCAAGGAAACACTGCATGTTGGTGAAGCGCATATTGAAGAAGAATCAGCCGAGTGGTTCTTGTGGGACAACAACTCCATTTGGCTCACTAACTTCACACACCATCAGGCTTCCATGCAGCTCTCAAGGAAACTCAGTTTTCACACTCTATGCTTAGTGCCCTTTGAGTGCATTATGTAGGAAAGAACCTGGTAGAGCATCCCACACAAACCAATGCTCCACATGCGGGTTTCACATGCCACCAACTCCACATCACAGAAAACTTCAGCGCCAAAGCCATTTTCAGATAGCCCTCAATGCAAAGGCTCTAGGCCCAAATATTGGTGTGAGAGCTAATTCAATCAAGGAAACACTGCATGTTGGTGAAGCGCATATTGAAGAAGAATCAGCCGAGTGGTTCTTGTGGGAGAACAACTCCATTTGGCTCACTAACTTCACACACCATCAGGCTTCCAAGCAGCTCTCAAGGAAACTCAGTTTTCACACTCTAGGCTTAATGCCCTTTGAGTGCATTATGTAGGAATGAACCTGGTAGAGCATCCCACACAAACCAATGCTCCACATGCGGGTTTCACATGCCACCAACTCCACATTCACAGACAACTTCAGCGCCAAAGCCATTTTCAGATAGCCCTCAATACAAAGGCTCTAGGCGAAAATATTGGTGTGAGAGCTAATTCAATCAAGGAAACACTGCATGTTGGTGAAGCGAATATTGAAGAAGAATCAGCCGAGTGGTTCTTGTGGGAGAACAACTCCATTTGGCTCACTAACTTCACACACCATCAGGCTTCCAAGCAGCTCTCAAGGAAACTCAGTTTTCACACTCTAGGCTTAATGCCCTTTGAGTGCATTATGTAGGAATGAACCTGGTAGAGCATCCACACAAACCAATGCTCCACATGCGGGTTTCACATGCCACCAACTCCACATTCACAGACAACTTCAGCGCCAAAGCCATTTTCAGATAGCTCTCAATGCAAAGGCTCTAGGCGCAAATATTGGTGTGAGAGCTAATTCAATCAAGGAAACACTGCATGTTGGTGAAGCGCATATTGAAGAAGAATCAGCCGAGTGGTTCTTCGGGGGAACAACTCCATTTGGCTCACTAACTTCACACACCATCAGGCTTCCAAGCAGCTCTCAAGGAAACTCAGTTTTCACACTCTAGGCTTAATGCCCTTTGAGTGCCTAGGAATGAAATGCACCTGGTAGAGCATCCCACACAAACCAATGCTCCACATGCGGGTTTCACATGCCACCAACTCCACATTCACAGACAACTTCAGCGCCAAAGCCATTCTCAGATAGCCCTCAATGCAAAGGCTCTAGGCCCAAATATTGGTGTGAGAGCTAATTCAATCAAGGAAACACTGCATGTTGGTGAAGCGCATATTGAAGAAGAATCAGCCGAGTGGTTCTTGTGGGAGAACAACTCCATTTTGGCGCTCTAACTTCACACACCATCAGGCTTCCATGCAGCTCTCAAGGAAACTCAGTTTTCACACTCTAGGCTTAATGCCCTTTGAGTGCATTATCTAGGAATGAACCTGGTAGAGCATCCCACACAAACCAATGCTCCACATGCGGGTTTCACATGCCACCAACTCCACATTCACAGACAACTTCAGCGCCACAGCCGTTTTCAGATAGCCCTCAATGCAAAGGCTCTAGGCCCAAATATTGGTGTGAGAGCTAATTCAATCAAGGAAACACTGCATGTTGGTGAAGCGCATATTGAAGAAGAATCAGCCGAGTGGTTCTTGTGGGACAACAACTCCATTTGGCTCACTAACTTCACACACCATCAGGCTTCCATGCAGCTCTTAAGGAAACTCAGTTTTCACACTCTATGCTTAGTGCCCTTTGAGTGCATTATGTAGGAAAGAACCTAGTAGAGCATCCCACACAAACCAATGCTCCACATGCGGGTTTCACATGCCACCAACTCCACATTCACAGAAAACTTCAGCGCCAAAGCCATTTTCAGATAGCCCTCAATGCAAAGGCTCTAGGCCCAAATATTGGTGTGAGAGCTAATTCAATCAAGGAAACACTGCATGTTGGTGAAGCGCATATTGAAGAAGAATCAGGCGAGTGTTCTTGTGGGAGAACAACTCCATTTGGCTCACTAACTTCACACACCATCAGGCTTCCAAGCAGCTCTCAAGGAAACTCAGTTTTCACACTCTAGGCTTAATGCCCTTTGAGTGCATTATCTAGGAATGAACCTGGTAGAGCATCCCACACAAACCAATGCTCCACATGCGGGTTTCACATGCCACCAACTCCACATTCACAGACAACTCAGCGCCAAAGCCATTTTCAGATAGCCCTCAATGCAAAGGCTCTAGGCGAAAATATTGGTGTGAGAGCTAATTCAATCAAGGAAACACTGCATGTTGGTGAAGCGCATATTGAAGAAGAATCAGCCGAGTGGTTTTTTTGGGAGAACAACTCCATTTGGCTCACTAACTTCACACACCATCAGGCTTCCATACAGCTCTCAAGGAAACTCAGTTTTCACACTCTAGGCTTAATGCCCCTTGAGTGCATTATCTAGGAATGATCCTGGTAGAGCATCCCACACAAACGAATGCTCCACATGCGGTTTCACATGCCACCAACTCCACATTCACAGACAACTTCAGCGCCAAAGCCATTTTCAGATAGCTCTAAATACAAAGGCTCTAGGCGCAAATATTGTTTTGAGAGCTAATTCAATCAAGGAAACACTGCATGTTGGTGAAGCGCATATTGAAGAAGAATCATCCGAGTGGTTCTTGTGGGAGAACACCTCCATTTGGCTCACTAACTTCACACACCATCAGGCTTCCAAGCAGCTCTCAAGGAAACTCAGTTTTCACACTCTAGGCTTAATGCCCTTTGAGTGCCTAGGACTGAAATGAACCTGGTAGAGCATCCCACACAAACCAATGCTCCACATGCGGGTTTCACATGCCACCAACTCCACATTCACAGACAACTTCAGCGCCAAAGCCATTTTCAGATAGCCCTCAATACAAAGGCTCTAGGCGCAAATATTGGTGTGAGAGCTAATTCAATCAAGGAAACACTGCATGTTGGTGAAGGGCATATTGAAGAAGGATCAGCCGAGTGGTTCTTGTGGGGGAACACCTCCATTTGGCTCACTAACTTCACACACCATCAGGCTTCCAAGCAGCTCTCAAGGAACTCAGTTTTCACACTCTAGGCTTAGTGCCCTTTGAGTGCCTAGGACTGAAATGGAGCTTGGTGAGCATCCCACACAAACCAATGCTCCACATGCGGGTTTCACATGCCACCAACTCCACATTCACAGACAACTTCAGCGCCAAAGCCATTTTCAGATAGCCCTCAATGCAAAGGCTCTAGGCCCAAATATTGGTGTGAGAGCTAATTCAATCAAGGAAACACTGCATGTTGGTGAAGCGCATATTGAAGAAGAATCAGCCGAGTGGTTCTTGTGGGAGAACAACTACATTTGGCTCACTAACTTCACACACCATCAGGCTTCCAAGCAGCTCTCAAGGAAACTCAGTTTTCACACTCTAGGCTTAATGCCCTTTGAGTGCTTAGGACTGAAATGAACCTGGTAGAGCATCCCACACAAACCAATGCTCCACATGCGGGTTTCACATGCCACCAACTCCACATTCACAGACAACTTCAGCGCCAAAGCCATTTTCAGATAGCCCTCAATGCAAAGGCTCTAGGCCCAAATATTGGTGTGAGAGCTAATTCAATCAAGGAAACACTGCATGTTGGTGAAGCGCATATTGAAGAAGAATCAGCCGAGTGGTTCTTGTGGGACAACAACTCCATTTGGCTCACTAACTTCACACACCATCAGGCTTCCAAGCAGCTCTCAAGGAAACTCAGGTTTTACACTCTATGCTTAGTGCCCTTTGAGTGCAATATCTAGGAATGAACCTGGTAGAGCATCCCACACAAACCAATGCTCCACATGCGGGTTTCACATGCCAGCAACTCCACATTCACAGACAACTTCAGCGCCAAAGCCATTTTCAGATAGCCCTCAATGCAAAGGCTCTAGGCCGAATTATTGGTGTGAGAGCTAATTCAATCAAGGAAACACTGCATGTTGGTGAAGCGCATATTGAAGAAGAATCAGCCGAGTGGTTCTTGTGGGAGAACAACTCCATTTGGCTCACTAACTTCACACACCATCAGGCTTCCAAGCAGCTCTCAAGGAAACTCAGTTTTCACACTCTAGGCTTAATGGCCTTTGAGTGCCTAGGACTGAAATGAACCTGATAGAGCATCCCACACAAACCAATGCTCCACATGCGGGTTTCACATGCCACCAACTCCACATTCACAGACAACTTCATCGCCAAAGCCATTTTCAGATAGCCCTCAATGCA
Source organism: Ochotona princeps (assembly GCF_030435755.1). Taxonomy (NCBI): domain Eukaryota; kingdom Metazoa; phylum Chordata; class Mammalia; order Lagomorpha; family Ochotonidae; genus Ochotona; species Ochotona princeps. The sequence continues at coordinate 5,591 of NW_026700914.1, forward strand.
AAGGCTCTAGGCGCAAATATTGGTGTGAGAGCTAATTCAATCAAGGAAACACTGCATGTTGGTGAAGCGCATATTGAGGAAGAATCAGCCGAGTGGTTCTTGTGGGAGAACACCTCCATTTGGCTCACTAACTTCACACACCATCAGGCTTCCAAGCAGCTCTCAAGGAAACTCAGTTTTCACACTCTAGGCTTAATGCCCTTTGAGTGCATTATCTAGGAATGAACCTGGTAGAGCATCCCACACAAACCAATGCTCCACATGCGGGTTTCACATGCCACCAACTCCACATTCACAGACAACTTCAGCGCCAAAGCCATTTTCAGATAGCCCTCAATGCAAAGGCTCTAGGCGCAAATATTGGTGTGAGAGCTAATTCAATCAAGGAAACACTGCATGTTGGTGAAGCGCATATTGAAGAAGAATCAGCCGAGTGGTTCTTGTGGGAGAACAACTCCATTTGGCTCACTAACTTCACACACCATCAGGCTTCCAAGCAGCTCTCAAGGAAACTCAGTTTTCACACTCTAGGCTTAATGCCCTTTGAGTGCATTATGTAGGAATGAACCTGGTAGAGCATCACACACAAACCAATGCTCCACATGCGGGTTTCACATGCCACCAACTCCACATTCACAGACAACTTCAGCGCCAAAGCCATTTTCAGATAGCCCTCAATGCAAAGGCTCTAGGCGAAAATATTGGTGTGAGAGCTAATTCAATCAAGGAAACACTGCATGTTGGTGAAGCGCATGTTGAAGAAGAATCAGCCGAGTGGTTCTTGTGGGAGAACAACTCCATTTGGCTCACTAACTTCACACACCATCAGGCTTCCAAGCAGCTCTCAAGGAAACTCAGTTTTCACACTCTAGGCTTAATGCCCTTTGAGTGCATTATGTAGGAATGAACCTGGTAGAGCATCCCACACAAACCAATGCTCCACATGCGGGTTTCACATGCCACCAACTCCACATTCACAGACAACTTCAGCGCCAAAGCCGTTTTCAGATAGCCCTCAATACAAAGGCTCTAGGCGCAAATATTGGTGTGAGAGATTTCAATCAAGGAAACACTGCATGTTGGTGAAGCGCATATTGAAGAAGAATCAGCCGAGTGGTTCTTGTGGGAGAACACCTCCATTTGGCTCACTAACTTCACATACCATCAGGCTTCCAAGCAGCTCTCAAGGAAACTCAGTTTTCACACTCTAGGCTTAGTGCCCTTTGAGTGCATTATGTAGGAATAAACCTGGTAGAGCATCCCATACAAACCAATGCTCCACATGCGGGTTTCACATGCCACCAACTCCACATTCACAGACAACTTCAGCCCCAAAGCCATTTTCAGATAGCTCTCAATGCAAAGGCTCTAGACGCAAATATTGGTGTGAGAGCTAATTCAATCAAGGAAACACTGCATGTTGGTGAAGCGCATATTGAAGAAGAATCAGCCGAGTGGTTCTTGTGGGGGAACAACTCCATTTGGCTCACTAACTTCACACACCATCAGGCTTCCAAGCAGTTCTCAAGGAAACTCAGTTTTCACACTCTATGCTTAGTGCCCTTTGAGTGCATTATGTAGGAATGAACCTGGTAGAGCATCCCACACAAACGAATGCTCCACATGTGGGTTTCACATGCCACCAACTCCACATTCACAGACAACTTCAGCGCCAAAGCCATTTTCAGATAGCCCTCAATGCAAAGGCTCTAGGCACAAATATTGGTGTGAGAGCTAATTCAATCAAGGAAACACTGCATGTTGGTGAAGCGCATATTGAAGAAGAATCAGGCGAGTGGTTCTTGTGGGACAACAACTCCATTTGGCTCACTAACTTCACACACCATCAGGCTTCCAAGCAGCTCTCAAGGAAACTCAGTTTTCACACTCTAGGCTTAATGCCCTTTGAGTGCATTATCTAGGAATGAACCTGGTAGAGCATCCCACACAAACCAATGCTCCACATGCGGGTTTCACATGCCACCAACTCCACATTCACAGACAACTTCAGCGCCAAAGCCATTTTCAGATAGCCCTCAATGCAAAGGCTCTAGGCGCAAATATTGGTGTGAGAGCTAATTCAATCAAGGAAACACTGCATGTTGGTGAAGCGCATATTGAAGAAGAATCAGCCGAGTGGTTCTTGTGGGAGAACAACTCCATTTGGCTCACTAACTTCACACACCATCAGGCTTCCAAGCAGCTCTCAAGGAAACTCAGTTTTCACACTCTAGGCTTAATGCCCTTTGAGTGCATTATGTAGGAATGAACCTGGTAGAGCATCACACACAAACCAATGCTCCACATGCGGGTTTCACATGCCACCAACTCCACATTCACAGACAACTTCAGCGCCAAAGCCATTTTCAGATAGCCCTCAATGCAAAGGCTCTAGGCGAAAATATTGGTGTGAGAGCTAATTCAATCAAGGAAACACTGCATGTTGGTGAAGCGCATGTTGAAGAAGAATCAGCCGAGTGGTTCTTGTGGGAGAACAACTCCATTTGGCTCACTAACTTCACACACCATCAGGCTTCCAAGCAGCTCTCAAGGAAACTCAGTTTTCACACTCTAGGCTTAATGCCCTTTGAGTGCATTATGTAGGAATGAACCTGGTAGAGCATCCCACACAAACCAATGCTCCACATGCGGGTTTCACATGCCACCAACTCCACATTCACAGACAACTTCAGCGCCAAAGCCGTTTTCAGATAGCCCTCAATACAAAGGCTCTAGGCGCAAATATTGGTGTGAGAGATAATTCAATCAAGGAAACACTGCATGTTGGTGAAGCGCATATTGAAGAAGAATCAGCCGAGTGGTTCTTGTGGGAGAACACCTCCATTTGGCTCACTAACTTCACATACAATCAGGCTTCCAAGCAGCTCTCAAGGAAACTCAGTTTTCACACTCTAGGCTTAGTGCCCTTTGAGTGCATTATGTAGGAATAAACCTGGTAGAGCATCCCATACAAACCAATGCTCCACATGCGGGTTTCACATGCCACCAACTCCACATTCACAGACAACTTCAGCCCCAAAGCCATTTTCAGATAGCTCTCAATGCAAAGGCTCTAGACGCAAATATTGGTGTGAGAGCTAATTCAATCAAGGAAACACTGCATGTTGGTGAAGCGCATATTGAAGAAGAATCAGCCGAGTGGTTCTTGTGGGGGAACAACTCCATTTGGCTCACTAACTTCACACACCATCAGGCTTCCAAGCAGTTCTCAAGGAAACTCAGTTTTCACACTCTATGCTTAGTGCCCTTTGAGTGCATTATGTAGGAATGAACCTGGTAGAGCATCCCACACAAACGAATGCTCCACATGTGGGTTTCACATGCCACCAACTCCACATTCACAGACAACTTCAGCGCCAAAGCCATTTTCAGATAGCCCTCAATGCAAAGGCTCTAGGCACAAATATTGGTGTGAGAGCTAATTCAATCAAGGAAACACTGCATGTTGGTGAAGCGCATATTGAAGAAGAATCAGGCGAGTGGTTCTTGTGGGACAACAACTCCATTTGGCTCACTAACTTCACACACCATCAGGCTTCCAAGCAGCTCTCAAGGAAACTCAGTTTTCACACTCTAGGCTTAATGCCCTTTGAGTGCATTATCTAGGAATGAACCTGGTAGAGCATCCCACACAAACCAATGCTCCACATGCGGGTTTCACATGCCACCAACTCCACATTCACAGACAACTTCAGCGCCAAAGCCATTTTCAGATAGCCCTCAATGCAAAGGCTCTAGGCGCAAATATTGGTGTGAGAGCTAATTCAATCAAGGAAACACTGCATGTTGGTGAAGCGCATATTGAAGAAGAATCAGCCGAGTGGTTCTTGTGGGAGAACAACTCCATTTGGCTCACTAACTTCACACACCATCAGGCTTCCAAGCAGCTCTCAAGGAAACTCAGTTTTCACACTCTAGGCTTAATGCCCTTTGAGTGCATTATGTAGGAATGAACCTGGTAGAGCATCACACACAAACCAATGCTCCACATGCGGGTTTCACATGCCACCAACTCCACATTCACAGACAACTTCAGCGCCAAAGCCATTTTCAGATAGCCCTCAATGCAAAGGCTCTAGGCGAAAATATTGGTGTGAGAGCTAATTCAATCAAGGAAACACTGCATGTTGGTGAAGCGCATGTTGAAGAAGAATCAGCCGAGTGGTTCTTGTGGGAGAACAACTCCATTTGGCTCACTAACTTCACACACCATCAGGCTTCCAAGCAGCTCTCAAGGAAACTCAGTTTTCACACTCTAGGCTTAATGCCCTTTGAGTGCATTATGTAGGAATGAACCTGGTAGAGCATCCCACACAAACCAATGCTCCACATGCGGGTTTCACATGCCACCAACTCCACATTCACAGACAACTTCAGCGCCAAAGCCGTTTTCAGATAGCCCTCAATACAAAGGCTCTAGGCGCAAATATTGGTGTGAGAGATTTCAATCAAGGAAACACTGCATGTTGGTGAAGCGCATATTGAAGAAGAATCAGCCGAGTGGTTCTTGTGGGAGAACACCTCCATTTGGCTCACTAACTTCACATACCATCAGGCTTCCAAGCAGCTCTCAAGGAAACTCAGTTTTCACACTCTAGGCTTAGTGCCCTTTGAGTGCATTATGTAGGAATAAACCTGGTAGAGCATCCCATACAAACCAATGCTCCACATGCGGGTTTCACATGCCACCAACTCCACATTCACAGACAACTTCAGCCCCAAAGCCATTTTCAGATAGCTCTCAATGCAAAGGCTCTAGACGCAAATATTGGTGTGAGAGCTAATTCAATCAAGGAAACACTGCATGTTGGTGAAGCGCATATTGAAGAAGAATCAGCCGAGTGGTTCTTGTGGGGGAACAACTCCATTTGGCTCACTAACTTCACACACCATCAGGCTTCCAAGCAGTTCTCAAGGAAACTCAGTTTTCACACTCTATGCTTAGTGCCCTTTGAGTGCATTATGTAGGAATGAACCTGGTAGAGCATCCCACACAAACGAATGCTCCACATGTGGGTTTCACATGCCACCAACTCCACATTCACAGACAACTTCAGCGCCAAAGCCATTTTCAGATAGCCCTCAATGCAAAGGCTCTAGGCACAAATATTGGTGTGAGAGCTAATTCAATCAAGGAAACACTGCATGTTGGTGAAGCGCATATTGAAGAAGAATCAGGCGAGTGGTTCTTGTGGGACAACAACTCCATTTGGCTCACTAACTTCACACACCATCAGGCTTCCAAGCAGCTCTCAAGGAAACTCAGTTTTCACACTCTAGGCTTAATGCCCTTTGAGTGCCTAGGAATGAAATGCACCTGGTAGAGCATCCCACACAAACCAATGCTCCACATGCGGGTTTCACATGCCACCAACTCCACATTCACAGACAACTTCAGCGCCAAAGCCATTTTCAGATAGCCCTCAATGCAAAGGCTCTAGGCGCAAATATTGGTGTGAGAGCTAATTCAATCAAGGAAACACTGCATGTTGGTGAAGCGCATATTGAAGAAGAATCAGCCGAGTGGTTCTTGTGGGAGAACAACTCCATTTGGCTCACTAACTTCACACACCATCAGGCTTCCAAGCAGCTCTCAAGGAAACTCAGTTTTCACACTCTAGGCTTAATGCCCTTTGAGTGCATTATGTAGGAATGAACCTGGTAGAGCATCACACACAAACCAATGCTCCACATGCGGGTTTCACATGCCACCAACTCCACATTCACAGACAACTTCAGCGCCAAAGCCATTTTCAGATAGCCCTCAATGCAAAGGCTCTAGGCGAAAATATTGGTGTGAGAGCTAATTCAATCAAGGAAACACTGCATGTTGGTGAAGCGCATGTTGAAGAAGAATCAGCCGAGTGGTTCTTGTGGGAGAACAACTCCATTTGGCTCACTAACTTCACACACCATCAGGCTTCCAAGCAGCTCTCAAGGAAACTCAGTTTTCACACTCTAGGCTTAATGGCCTTTGAGTGCATTATGTAGGAATGAACCTGGTAGAGCATCCCACACAAACCAATGCTCCACATGCGGGTTTCACATGCCACCAACTCCACATTCACAGACAACTTCAGCGCCAAAGCCGTTTTCAGATAGCCCTCAATACAAAGGCTCTAGGCGCAAATATTGGTGTGAGAGATAATTCAATCAAGGAAACACTGCATGTTGGTGAAGCGCATATTGAAGAAGAATCAGCCGAGTGGTTCTTGTGGGAGAACACCTCCATTTGGCTCACTAACTTCACATACAATCAGGCTTCCAAGCAGCTCTCAAGGAAACTCAGTTTTCACACTCTAGGCTTAGTGCCCTTTGAGTGCATTATGTAGGAATAAACCTGGTAGAGCATCCCATACAAACCAATGCTCCACATGCGGGTTTCACATGCCACCAACTCCACATTCACAGACAACTTCAGCCCCAAAGCCATTTTCAGATAGCTCTCAATGCAAAGGCTCTAGACGCAAATATTGGTGTGAGAGCTAATTCAATCAAGGAAACACTGCATGTTGGTGAAGCGCATATTGAAGAAGAATCAGCCGAGTGGTTCTTGTGGGGGAACAACTCCATTTGGCTCACTAACTTCACACACCATCAGGCTTCCAAGCAGTTCTCAAGGAAACTCAGTTTTCACACTCTATGCTTAGTGCCCTTTGAGTGCATTATGTAGGAATGAACCTGGTAGAGCATCCCACACAAACGAATGCTCCACATGTGGGTTTCACATGCCACCAACTCCACATTCACAGACAACTTCAGCGCCAAAGCCATTTTCAGATAGCCCTCAATGCAAAGGCTCTAGGCACAAATATTGGTGTGAGAGCTAATTCAATCAAGGAAACACTGCATGTTGGTGAAGCGCATATTGAAGAAGAATCAGGCGAGTGGTTCTTGTGGGACAACAACTCCATTTGGCTCACTAACTTCACACACCATCAGGCTTCCAAGCAGCTCTCAAGGAAACTCAGTTTTCACACTCTAGGCTTAATGCCCTTTGAGTGCCTAGGAATGAAATGCACCTGGTAGAGCATCCCACACAAACCAATGCTCCACATGCGGGTTTCACATGCCACCAACTCCACATTCACAGACAACTTCAGCGCCAAAGCCATTTTCAGATAGCCCTCAATGCAAAGGCTCTAGGCCCAAATATTGGTGTGAGAGCTAATTCAATCAAGGAAACACTGCATGTTGGTGAAGCGCATATTGAAGAAGAATCAGCCGAGTGGTTCTTGTGGGAGAACAACTCCATTTGGCTCACTAACTTCACACACCATCAGGCTTCCAAGCAGCTCTCAAGGAAACTCAGTTTTCACACTCTAGGCTTAATGCCCTTTGAGTGCATTATGTAGGAATGAACCTGGTAGAGCATCACACACAAACCAATGCTCCACATGCGGGTTTCACATGCCACCAACTCCACATTCACAGACAACTTCAGCGCCAAAGCCATTTTCAGATAGCCCTCAATGCAAAGGCTCTAGGCGAAAATATTGGTGTGAGAGCTAATTCAATCAAGGAAACACTGCATGTTGGTGAAGCGCATGTTGAAGAAGAATCAGCCGAGTGGTTCTTGTGGGAGAACAACTCCATTTGGCTCACTAACTTCACACACCATCAGGCTTCCAAGCAGCTCTCAAGGAAACTCAGTTTTCACACTCTAGGCTTAATGCCCTTTGAGTGCATTATGTAGGAATGAACCTGGTAGAGCATCCCACACAAACCAATGCTCCACATGCGGGTTTCACATGCCACCAACTCCACATTCACAGACAACTTCAGCGCCAAAGCCGTTTTCAGATAGCCCTCAATACAAAGGCTCTAGGCGCAAATATTGGTGTGAGAGATAATTCAATCAAGGAAACACTGCATGTTGGTGAAGCGCATATTGAAGAAGAATCAGCCGAGTGGTTCTTGTGGGAGAACACCTCCATTTGGCTCACTAACTTCACATACCATCAGGCTTCCAAGCAGCTCTCAAGGAAACTCAGTTTTCACACTCTAGGCTTAGTGCCCTTTGAGTGCCTAGGAATGAAATGCACCTGGTAGAGCATCCCACACAAACCAATGCTCCACATGCGGGTTTCACATGCCACCAACTCCACATTCACAGACAACTTCAGCGCCAAAGCCATTTTCAGATAGCCCTCAATGCAAAGGCTCTAGACGCAAATATTGGTGTGAGAGCTAATTCAATCAAGGAAACACTGCATGTTGGTGAAGCGCATATTGAAGAAGAATCAGCCGAGTGGTTCTTGTGGGGGAACAACTCCATTTGGCTCACTAACTTCACACACCATCAGGCTTCCAAGCAGTTCTCAAGGAAACTCAGTTTTCACACTCTATGCTTAGTGCCCTTTGAGTGCATTATGTAGGAATGAACCTGGTAGAGCATCCCACACAAACGAATGCTCCACATGCGGGTTTCACATGCCACCAACTCCACATTCACAGACAACTTCAGCGCCAAAGCCATTTTCAGATAGCCCTCAATGCAAAGGCTCTAGGCACAAATATTGGTGTGAGAGCTAATTCAATCAAGGAAACCCTGCATGTTGGTGAAGCGCATATTGAAGAAGAATCAGCCGAGTGGTTCTTGTGGGAGAACAACTCCATTTTGGTGCTCTAACTTCACACACCATCAGGCTTCCATGCAGCTCTCAAGGAAACTCAGTTTTCACACTCTAGGCTTAATGCCCTTTGAGTGCATTATCTAGGAATGAACCTGGTAGAGCGTCCCACACAAACCAATGCTCCACATGCGGGTTTCACATGCCACCAACTCCACATTCACAGACAACTTCATCGCCAAAGCCATTTTCAGATAGCCCTCAATGCAAAGGCTCTAGGCGCAAATATTGGTGTGAGAGCTAATTCAATCAAGGAAACACTGCATGTTGGTGAAGCGCATATTGAAGAAGAATCAGCCGAGTGGTTCTTGTGGGAGAACAACTCCATTTGGCTCACTAACTTCACACACCATCAGGCTTCCAAGCAGCTCTCAAGGAAACTCAGTTTTCACACTCTAGGCTTAATGCCCTTTGAGTGCCTAGGAATGAAATGCACCTGGTAGAGCATCCCACACAAACCAATGCTCCACATGCGGGTTTCACATGCCACCAACTCCACATTCACAGACAACTTCAGCGCCAAAGCCATTTTCAGATAGCTCTCAATGCAAAGGCTCTAGGCACAAATATTGGTGTGAGAGCTAATTCAATCAAGGAAACACTGCATGTTGGTGAAGCGCATATTGAAGAAGAATCAGCCGAGTGGTTCTTGTGGGAGAACAACTCCATTTTGGCACTCTACTTCACACACCATCAGGCTTCCATGCAGCTCTCAAGGAAACTCAGTTTTCACACTCTAGGCTTAATGCCCTTTGAGTGCATTATCTAGGAATGAACCTGGTAGAGCATCCCACACAAACCAATGCTCCACATGCGGGTTTCACATGCCACCAACTCCACATTCACAGACAACTTCAGCGCCAAAGCCATTTTCAGATAGCCCTCAATGCAAAGGCTCTAGGCCCAAATATTGGTGTGAGAGCTAATTCAATCAAGGAAACACTGCATGTTGGTGAAGCGCATATTGAAGAAGAATCAGGCGAGTGGTTCTTGTGGGACAACAACTCCATTTGGCTCACTAACTTCACACACCATCAGGCTTCCATGCAGCTCTCAAGGAAACTCAGGTTTCACACTCTATGCTTAGTGCCCTTTGAGTGTAATATCTAGGAATGAACCTGGTAGAGCATCCCACACAAACCAATGCTCCACATGCGGGTTTCACATGCCACCAACTCCACATTCACAGACAACTTCAGCGCCAAAGCCATTTTCAGATAGCCCTCAATGCAAAGGCTCTAGGCGCAAATATTGGTGTGAGAGCTAATTCAATCAAGGAAACACTGCATGTTGGTGAAGCGCATATTGAAGAAGAATCAGCCGAGTGGTTCTTGTGGGGGAACAACTCCATTTGGCTCACTAACTTCACACACCATCAGGCTTCCAAGCAGTTCTCAAGGAAACTCAGTTTTCACACTCTATGCTTAGTGCCCTTTGAGTGCATTATGTAGGAATGAACCTGGTAGAGCATCCCACACAAACGAATGCTCCACATGTGGGTTTCACATGCCACCAACTCCACATTCACAGACAACTTCAGCGCCAAAGCCATTTTCAGATAGCCCTCAATGCAAAGGCTCTAGGCACAAATATTGGTGTGAGAGCTAATTCAATCAAGGAAACACTGCATGTTGGTGAAGCGCATATTGAAGAAGAATCAGGCGAGTGGTTCTTGTGGGACAACAACTCCATTTGGCTCACTAACTTCACACACCATCAGGCTTCCAAGCAGCTCTCAAGGAAACTCAGTTTTCACACTCTAGGCTTAATGCCCTTTGAGTGCCTAGGACTGAAATGAACCTGGTAGAGCATCCCACACAAACCAATGCTCCACATGCGGGTTTCACATGCCACCAACTCCACATTCACAGACAACTTCAGCGCCAAAGCCATTTTCAGATAGCTCTCAATGCAAAGGCTCTAGGCGCAAATATTGGTGTGAGAGCTAATTCAATCAAGGAAACACTGCATGTTGGTGAAGCGCATATTGAAGAAGAATCAGGCGAGTGGTTCTTGTGGGGGAACAACTCCATTTGGCTCACTAACTTCACACACCATCAGGCTTCCAAGCAGTTCTCAAGGAAACTCAGTTTTCACACTCTATGCTTAGTGCCCTTTGAGTGCATTATGTAGGAATGAACCTGGTAGAGCATCCCACACAAACGAATGCTCCACATGCGGGTTTCACATGCCACCAACTCCACATTCACAGACAACTTCAGCGCCAAAGCCATTTTCAGATAGCCCTCAATGCAAAGGCTCTAGGCACAAATATTGGTGTGAGAGCTAATTCAATCAAGGAAACCCTGCATGTTGGTGAAGCGCATACTGAAGAAGAATCAGCCGAGTGGTTCTTGTGGGAGAACAACTCCATTTTGGCGCTCTAACTTCACACACCATCAGGCTTCCATGCAGCTCTCAAGGAAACTCAGTTTTCACACTCTAGGCTTAATGCCCTTTGAGTGCATTATCTAGGAATGAACCTGGTAGAGCGTCCCACACAAACCAATGCTCCACATGCGGGTTTCACATGCCACCAACTCCACATTCACAGACAACTTCATCGCCAAAGCCATTTTCAGATAGCCCTCAATGCAAAGGCTCTAGGCGCAAATATTGGTGTGAGAGCTAATTCAATCAAGGAAACACTGCATGTTGGTGAAGCGCATATTGAAGAAGAATCAGCCGAGTGGTTCTTGTGGGAGAACAACTCCATTTGGCTCACTAACTTCACACACCATCAGGCTTCCAAGCAGCTCTCAAGGAAACTCAGTTTTCACACTCTAGGCTTAATGCCATTTGAGTGCCTAGGAATGAAATGCACCTGGTAGAGCATCCCACACAAACCAATGCTCCACATGCGGGTTTCACATGCCACCAACTCCACATTCACAGACAACTTCAGCGCCAAAGCCATTTTCAGATAGCTCTCAATGCAAAGGCTCTAGGCACAAATATTGGTGTGAGAGCTAATTCAATCAAGGAAACCCTGCATGTTGGTGAAGCGCATATTGAAGAAGAATCAGCCGAGTGGTTCTTGTGGGAGAACAACTCCATTTTGGCGCTCTAACTTCACACACCATCAGGCTTCCATGCAGCTCTCAAGGAAACTCAGTTTTCACACTCTAGGCTTAATGCCCTTTGAGTGCATTATCTAGGAATGAACCTGGTAGAGCGTCCCACACAAACCAATGCTCCACATGCGGGTTTCACATGCCACCAACTCCACATTCACAGACAACTTCATCGCCAAAGCCATTTTCAGATAGCCCTCAATGCAAAGGCTCTAGGCGCAAATATTGGTGTGAGAGCTAATTCAATCAAGGAAACACTGCATGTTGGTGAAGCGCATATTGAAGAAGAATCAGCCGAGTGGTTCTTGTGGGAGAACAACTCCATTTGGCTCACTAACTTCACACACCATCAGGCTTCCAAGCAGCTCTCAAGGAAACTCAGTTTTCACACTCTAGGCTTAATGCCCTTTGAGTGCCTAGGAATGAAATGCACCTGGTAGAGCATCCCACACAAACCAATGCTCCACATGCGGGTTTCACATGCCACCAACTCCACATTCACAGACAACTTCAGCGCCAAAGCCATTTTCAGATAGCTCTCAATGCAAAGGCTCTAGGCACAAATATTGGTGTGAGAGCTAATTCAATCAAGGAAACACTGCATGTTGGTGAAGCGCATATTGAAGAAGAATCAGCCGAGTGGTTCTTGTGGGAGAACAACTCCATTTTGGCACTCTACTTCACACACCATCAGGCTTCCATGCAGCTCTCAAGGAAACTCAGTTTTCACACTCTAGGCTTAATGCCCTTTGAGTGCATTATCTAGGAATGAACCTGGTAGAGCATCCCACACAAACCAATGCTCCACATGCGGGTTTCACATGCCACCAACTCCACATTCACAGACAACTTCAGCGCCAAAGCCATTTTCAGATAGCCCTCAATGCAAAGGCTCTAGGCCCAAATATTGGTGTGAGAGCTAATTCAATCAAGGAAACACTGCATGTTGGTGAAGCGCATATTGAAGAAGAATCAGGCGAGTGGTTCTTGTGGGACAACAACTCCATTTGGCTCACTAACTTCACACACCATCAGGCTTCCATGCAGCTCTCAAGGAAACTCAGGTTTCACACTCTATGCTTAGTGCCCTTTGAGTGTAATATCTAGGAATGAACCTGGTAGAGCATCCCACACAAACCAATGCTCCACATGCGGGTTTCACATGCCACCAACTCCACATTCACAGACAACTTCAGCGCCAAAGCCATTTTCAGATAGCCCTCAATGCAAAGGCTCTAGGCGCAAATATTGGTGTGAGAGCTAATTCAATCAAGGAAACACTGCATGTTGGTGAAGCGCATATTGAAGAAGAATCAGCCGAGTGGTTCTTGTGGGGGAACAACTCCATTTGGCTCACTAACTTCACACACCATCAGGCTTCCAAGCAGTTCTCAAGGAAACTCAGTTTTCACACTCTATGCTTAGTGCCCTTTGAGTGCATTATGTAGGAATGAACCTGGTAGAGCATCCCACACAAACGAATGCTCCACATGTGGGTTTCACATGCCACCAACTCCACATTCACAGACAACTTCAGCGCCAAAGCCATTTTCAGATAGCCCTCAATGCAAAGGCTCTAGGCACAAATATTGGTGTGAGAGCTAATTCAATCAAGGAAACACTGCATGTTGGTGAAGCGCATATTGAAGAAGAATCAGGCGAGTGGTTCTTGTGGGACAACAACTCCATTTGGCTCACTAACTTCACACACCATCAGGCTTCCAAGCAGCTCTCAAGGAAACTCAGTTTTCACACTCTAGGCTTAATGCCCTTTGAGTGCCTAGGAATGAAATGCACCTGGTAGAGCATCCCACACAAACCAATGCTCCACATGCGGGTTTCACATGCCACCAACTCCACATTCACAGACAACTTCAGCGCCAAAGCCATTTTCAGATAGCCCTCAATGCAAAGGCTCTAGACGCAAATATTGGTGTGAGAGCTAATTCAATCAAGGAAACACTGCATGTTGGTGAAGCGCATATTGAAGAAGAATCAGCCGAGTGGTTCTTGTGGGGGAACAACTCCATTTGGCTCACTAACTTCACACACCATCAGGCTTCCAAGCAGTTCTCAAGGAAACTCAGTTTTCACACTCTATGCTTAGTGCCCTTTGAGTGCATTATGTAGGAATGAACCTGGTAGAGCATCCCACACAAACGAATGCTCCACATGCGGGTTTCACATGCCACCAACTCCACATTCACAGACAACTTCAGCGCCAAAGCCATTTTCAGATAGCCCTCAATGCAAAGGCTCTAGGCACAAATATTGGTGTGAGAGCTAATTCAATCAAGGAAACCCTGCATGTTGGTGAAGCGCATACTGAAGAAGAATCAGCCGAGTGGTTCTTGTGGGAGAACAACTCCATTTTGGCGCTCTAACTTCACACACCATCAGGCTTCCATGCAGCTCTCAAGGAAACTCAGTTTTCACACTCTAGGCTTAATGCCCTTTGAGTGCATTATCTAGGAATGAACCTGGTAGAGCGTCCCACACAAACCAATGCTCCACATGCGGGTTTCACATGCCACCAACTCCACATTCACAGACAACTTCATCGCCAAAGCCATTTTCAGATAGCCCTCAATGCAAAGGCTCTAGGCGCAAATATTGGTGTGAGAGCTAATTCAATCAAGGAAACACTGCATGTTGGTGAAGCGCATATTGAAGAAGAATCAGCCGAGTGGTTCTTGTGGGAGAACAACTCCATTTGGCTCACTAACTTCACACACCATCAGGCTTCCAAGCAGCTCTCAAGGAAACTCAGTTTTCACACTCTAGGCTTAATGCCATTTGAGTGCCTAGGAATGAAATGCACCTGGTAGAGCATCCCACACAAACCAATGCTCCACATGCGGGTTTCACATGCCACCAACTCCACATTCACAGACAACTTCAGCGCCAAAGCCATTTTCAGATAGCTCTCAATGCAAAGGCTCTAGGCACAAATATTGGTGTGAGAGCTAATTCAATCAAGGAAACACTGCATGTTGGTGAAGCGCATATTGAAGAAGAATCAGCCGAGTGGTTCTTGTGGGAGAACAACTCCATTTTGGCACTCTACTTCACACACCATCAGGCTTCCATGCAGCTCTCAAGGAAACTCAGTTTTCACACTCTAGGCTTAATGCCCTTTGAGTGCATTATCTAGGAATGAACCTGGTAGAGCATCCCACACAAACCAATGCTCCACATGCGGGTTTCACATGCCACCAACTCCACATTCACAGACAACTTCAGCGCCAAAGCCATTTTCAGATAGCCCTCAATGCAAAGGCTCTAGGCACAAATATTGGTGTGAGAGCTAATTCAATCAAGGAAACACTGCATGTTGGTGAAGCGCATATTGAAGAAGAATCAGGCGAGTGGTTCTTGTGGGACAACAACTCCATTTGGCTCACTAACTTCACACACCATCAGGCTTCCATGCAGCTCTCAAGGAAACTCAGGTTTCACACTCTATGCTTAGTGCCCTTTGAGTGTAATATCTAGGAATGAACCTGGTAGAGCATCCCACACAAACCAATGCTCCACATGCGGGTTTCACATGCCACCAACTCCACATTCACAGACAACTTCAGCCCCAAAGCCATTTTCAGATAGCCCTCAATGCAAAGGCTCTAGGCGCAAATATTGGTGTGAGAGCTAATTCAATCAAGGAAACACTGCATGTTGGTGAAGCGCATATTGAAGAAGAATCAGCCGAGTGGTTCTTGTGGGAGAACAACTCCATTTGGCTCACTAACTTCACACACCATCAGGCTTCCAAGCAGCTCTCAAGGAAACTCAGTTTTCACACTCTAGGCTTAATGGCCTTTGAGTGCCTAGGACTGAAATGAACCTGATAGAGCATCCCACACAAACCAATGCTCCACATGCGGGTTTCACATGCCACCAACTCCACATTCACAGACAACTTCAGCGCCAAAGCCGTTTTCAGATAGCCCTCAATGCAAAGGCTCTAGGCCCAAATATTGGTGTGAGAGCTAATTCAATCAAGGAAACACTGCATGTTGGTGAAGCGCATATTGAGGAAGAATCAGCCGAGTGGTTCTTGTGGGAGAACACCTCCATTTGGCTCACTAACTTCACACACCATCAGGCTTCCAAGCAGCTCTCAAGGAAACTCAGTTTTCACATTCTAGGCTTAATGCCCTTTGAGTGCCTAGGAATGAAATGCACCTGGTAGAGCATCCCACACAAACCAATGCTCCACATGCGGGTTTCACATGCCACCAACTCCACATTCACAGACAACTTCAGCGCCAAAGCCATTTTCAGATAGCCCTCAATGCAAAGGCTCTAGGCACAAATATTGGTGTGAGAGCTAATTCAATCAAGGAAACACTGCATGTTGGTGAAGCGCATATTGAAGAAGAATCAGCCGAGTGGTTCTTGTGGGAGAACAACTCCATTTTGGCGCTCTAACTTCACACACCATCAGGCTTCCAAGCAGCTCTCAAGGAAACTCAGTTTTCACACTCTAGGCTTAATGCCCTTTGAGTGCATTATCTAGGAATGAACCTGGTAGAGCATCCCACACAAACCAATGCTCCACATGCGGGTTTCACATGCCACCAACTCCACATTCACAGACAACTTCAGCGCCAAAGCCATTTTCAGATAGCCCTCAATGCAAAGGCTCTAGGCACAAATATTGGTGTGAGAGCTAATTCAATCAAGGAAACACTGCATGTTGGTGAAGCGCATATTGAAGAAGAATCAGCCGAGTGGTTCTTGTGGGACAACAACTCCATTTGGCTCACTAACTTCACACACCATCAGGCTTCCATGCAGCTCTCAAGGAAACTCAGGTTTCACACTCTATGCTTAGTGCCCTTTGAGTGCATTATCTAGGAATGAACCTGGTAGAGCATCCCACACAAACCAATGCTCCACATGCGGGTTTCACATGCCACCAACTCCACATTCACAGACAACTTCAGCCCCAAAGCCATTTTCAGATAGCCCTCAATGCAAAGGCTCTAGGCCGAAATATTGGTGTGAGAGCTAATTCAATCAATGAAACACTGCATGTTGGTGAAGCGCATATTGAAGAAGAATCAGCCGAGTGGTTCTTGTGGGAGAACAACTCCATTTGGCTCACTAACTTCACACACCATCAGGCTTCCAAGCAGCTCTCAAGGAAACTCAGTTTTCACACTCTAGGCTGAATGCCCATTGAGTGCCTAGGACTGAAATGAACCTGATAGAGCATCCCACACAAACCAATGCTCCACATGCGGGTTTCACATGCCACCAACTCCACATTCACAGACAACTTCAGCGCCAAAGCCATTTTCAGATAGCCCTCAATGCAAAGGCTCTAGGCACAAATATTGGTGTGAGAGCTAATTCAATCAAGGAAACACTGCATGTTGGTGAAGCGCATATTGAGGAAGAATCAGCCGAGTGGTTCTTGTGGGAGAACACCTCCATTTGGCTCACTAACTTCACACACCATCAGGCTTCCAAGCAGCTCTCAAGGAAACTCAGTTTTCACACTCTAGGCTTAATGCCCTTTGAGTGCATTATCTAGGAATGAACCTGGTAGAGCATCCCACACAAACCAATTCTCCACATGCGGGTTTCACATGCCACCAACTCCACATTCACAGACAACTTCAGCGCCAAAGCCATTTTCAGATAGCTCGCAATGCAAAGGCTCTAGGCGCAAATATTGGTGTGAGAGCTAATTCAATCAAGGAAACACTGCATGTTGGTGAAGGGCATATTGAAGAAGAATCAGCCGAGTGGTTCTTGGGGGGACAACTCCATTTGGCTCACTAACTTCACACACCATCAGGCTTCCAAGCAGCTCTCAAGGAAACTCAGTTTTCATACTCTAGGCTTAGTGCCCTTTGAGTGCATTATGTAGGAATGAACCTGGTAGAGCATCCCACACAAACGAATGCTCCACATGCGGGTTTCACATGCCACCAACTCCACATTCACAGACAACTTCAGCGCCAAAGCCATTTTCAGATAGCCCTCAATGCAAAGGCTCTAGACGCAAATATTGGTGTGAGAGCTAATTCAATCAAGGAAACACTGCATGTTGGTGAAGCGCATATTGAAGAAGAATCAGCCGAGTGGTTCTTGTGGGAGAACAACTCCATTTGGCTCACCAACTTCACACACCATCAGGCTTCCAAGCAGCTCTCAAGGAAACTCAGTTTTCACACTCTAGGCTTAATGCCCTTTGAGTGCATTATCTAGGAATGAACCTGGTAGAGCATCCCACACAAACCAATGCTCCACATGCGGGTTTCACATGCCACCAACTCCACATTCACAGACAACTTCAGCGCCAAAGCCATTTTCAGATAGCCCTCAAAACAAAGGCTCTAGGCGAAAATATTGGTGTGAGAGCTAATTCAATCAAGGAAACACTGCATGTTGGTGAAGCGCATATTGAAGAAGAATCAGCCGAGTGGTTCTTGTGGGAGAACAACTCCATTTGGCTCACTAACTTCACACACCATCAGGCTTCCAAGCAGCTCTCAAGGAAACTCAGTTTTCACACTCTAGGCTTAATGCCCTTTGAGTGCCTAGGACTGAAATGAACCTGGTAGAGCATCCCACACAAACTAATGCTCCACATGCGGGTTTCACATGCCACCAACTCCACATTCACAGACAACTTCAGCGCCAAAGCCGTTTTCAGATAGCCCTCAATACAAAGGCTCTAGGCGCAAATATTGGTGTGAGAGATAATTCAATCAAGGAAACACTGCATGTTGGTGAAGCGCATATTGAAGAAGAATCAGCCGAGTGGTTCTTGTGGGAGAACACCTCCATTTGGCTCACTAACTTCACATACCATCAGGCTTCCAAGCAGCTCTCAAGGAAACTCAGTTTTCACACTCTAGGCTTAATGCCCTTTGAGTGCATTATCTAGGAATGAACCTGGTAGAGCATCCCACACAAACCAATGCTCCACATGCGGGTTTCACATGCCACCAACTCCACATTCACAGACAACTTCAGCGCCAAAGCCATTTTCAGATAGCTCTCCATGCAAAGGCTCTAGGTGCAAATATTGGTGTGAGAGCTAATTCAATCAAGGAAACACTTCATGTTGGTGAAGCGCATATTGAAGAAGAATCAGGCGAGTGGTTCTTGTGGGAGAACACCTCCATTTGGCTCACTAACTTCACACACCATCAGGCTTCCAAGCAGCTCTCAAGGAAACTCAGTTTTCACACTCTAGGCTTAATGCCCTTTGAGTGCATTATGTAGGAATGAACTTGGTAGAGCATCCCACACAAACGAATGCTCCACATGCGGGTTTCACATGCCACCAACTCCACATTCACAGACAACTTCAGCGCCACAGCTATTTTCAGATAGCCCTCAATGCAAAGGCTCTAGGCACAAATATTGGTGTGAGAGCTAATTCAATCAAGGAAACCCTGCATGTTGGTGAAGCGCATATTGAAGAAGAATCAGCCGAGTGGTTCTTGTGGAAGAACAACTCCATTTTGGCACTCTAACTTCACACACCATCAGGCTTCCATGCAGCTCTCAAGGAAACTCAGTTTTCACACTCTAGGCTTAATGCCTCTTGAGTGCATTATCTAGGAATGAACCTGGTAGAGCGTCCCACACAAACCAATGCTCCACATGCGGGTTTCACATGCCACCAACTCCACATTCACAGACAACTTCAGCGCCAAAGCCATTTTCAGATAGCCCTCAATGCAAAGGCTCTAGGCACAAATATTGGTGTGAGAGCTAATTCAATCAAGGAAACACTGCATGTTGGTGAAGCGCATATTGAAGAAGAATCAGCCGAGTGGTTCTTGTGGGAGAACAACTCCATTTGGCTCATTAACTTCACACACCATCAGGCTTCCAAGCAGCTCTCAAGGAAACTCAGTTTTCACACTCTAGGCTTAATGCCCTTTGAGTGCATTATGTAGGAATGAACCTGGTAGAGCATCCCACACAAACCAATGCTCCACATGCGGGTTTCACATGCCACCAACTCCACATTCACAGACAACTTCAGCGCCAAAGCCATTTTCAGATAGCCCTCAATACAAAGGCTCTAGGCGCAAATATTGGTGTGAGAGATAATTCAATCAAGGAAACACTGCATGTTGGTGAAGCGCATATTGAAGAAGAATCAGCCGAGTGGTTCTTGTGGGAGAACACCTCCATTTGGCTCACTAACTTCACATACCATCAGGCTTCCAAGCAGCTCTCAAGGAAACTCAGTTTTCACACTCTAGGCTTAATGCACTTTGAGTGCATTATCTAGGAATGAACCTGGTAGAGCATCCCACAGAAACCAATGCTCCACATGCGGGTTTCACATGCCACCAACTCCACATTCACAGACAACTTCAGCGCCAAAGCCATTTTCAGATAGCCCTCAATGCAAAGGCTCTAGGCGCAAATATTGGTGTGAGAGCTAATTCAATCAAGGAAACACTGCATGTTGGTGAAGCGCATATTGAAGAAGAATCAGGCGAGTGGTTCTTGTGGGGGAACAACTCCATTTGGCTCACTAACTTCACACACCATCAGGCTTCCAAGCAGCTCTCAAGGAAACTCAGTTTTCACACTCTAGGCTTAGTGCCCTTTGAGTGCATTATGTAGGAATAAACCTGGTAGAGCATCCCACACAAACCAATGCTCCACATGCGGGTTTCACATGCCACCAACTCCACATTCACAGACAACTTCAGCGCCAAAGCCATTTTCAGATAGCTCTCAATGCAAAGGCTCTAGACGCAAATATTGGTGTGAGAGCTAATTCAATCAAGGAAACACTGCATGTTGGTGAAGCGCATATTGAAGAAGAATCAGCCGAGTGGTTTTTGTGGGGGAACAACTCCATTTGGCTCACTAACTTCACACACCATCAGGCTTCCAAGCAGTTCTCAAGGAAACTCAGTTTTCACACTCTATGCTTAGTGCCCTTTGAGTGCATTATGTAGGAATGAACCTGGTAGAGCATCCCACACAAACGAATGCTCCACATGCGGGTTTCACATGCCACCAACTCCACATTCACAGACAACTTCAGCGCCAAAGCCATTTTCAGATAGCCCTCAATGCAAAGACTCTAGGCACAAATATTGGTGTGAGAGCTAATTCAATCAAGGAAACACTGCATGTTGGTGAAGCGCATATTGAAGAAGAATCAGGCGAGTGGTTCTTGTGGGACAACAACTCCATTTGGCTCACTAACTTCACACACCATCAGGCTTCCAAGCAGCTCTCAAGGAAACTCAGTTTTCACACTCTAGGCTTAATGCCCTTTGAGTGCCTAGGAATGAAATGCACCTGGTAGAGCATCCCACACAAACAAATGCTCCACATGCGGGTTTCACATGCCACCAACTCCACATTCACAGACAAATTCAGCGCCAAAGCCATTTTCAGATAGCCCTCAATGCAAAGGCTCTAGACGCAAATATTGGTGTGAGAGCTAATTCAATCAAGGAAACACTGCATGTTGGTGAAGCGCATATTGAAGAAGAATCAGCCGAGTGGTTCTTGTGGGGGAACACCTCCATTTGGCTCACTAACTTCACACACCATCAGGCTTCCAAGCAGTTCTCAAGGAAACTCAGTTTTCACACTCTATGCTTAGTGCCCTTTGAGTGCATTATGTAGGAATGAACCTGGTAGAGCATCCCACACAAACCAATGCTCCACATGCGGGTTTCACATGCCACCAACTCCACATTCACAGACAACTTCAGCGCCAAAGCCATTTTCAGATAGCCCTCAATGCAAAGACTCTAGGCACAAATATTGGTGTGAGAGCTAATTCAATCAAGGAAACACTGCATGTTGGTGAAGCGCATATTGAAGAAGAATCAGGCGAGTGGTTCTTGTGGGAGAACAACTCCATTTGGCTCACTAACTTCACACACCATCAGGCTTCCAAGCAGCTCTCAAGGAAACTCAGTTTTCACACTCTAGGCTTAATGCCCTTTGAGTGCCTAGGAATGAAATGCACCTGGTAGAGCATCCCACACAAACAAATGCTCCACATGCGGGTTTCACATGCCACCAACTCCACATTCACAGACAAATTCAGCGCCAAAGCCATTTTCAGATAGCCCTCAATGCAAAGGCTCTAGACGCAAATATTGGTGTGAGAGCTAATTCAATCAAGGAAACACTGCATGTTGGTGAAGCGCATATTGAAGAAGAATCAGCCGAGTGGTTCTTGTGGGGGAACAACTCCATTTGGCTCACTAACTTCACACACCATCAGGCTTCCAAGCAGTTCTCAAGGAAACTCAGTTTTCACACTCTATGCTTAGTGCCCTTTGAGTGCATTATGTAGGAATGAACCTGGTAGAGCATCCCACACAAACGAATGCTCCACATGCGGGTTTCACATGCCACCAACTCCACATTCACAGACAACTTCAGCGCCAAAGCCATTTTCAGATAGCCCTCAATGCAAAGGCTCTAGGCACAAATATTGGTGTGAGAGCTAATTCAATCAAGGAAACCCTGCATGTTGGTGAAGCGCATATTGAAGAAGAATCAGCCGAGTGGTTCTTGTGGGAGAACAACTCCATATTGGCGCTCTAACTTCACACACCATCAGGCTTCCATGCAGCTCTCAAGGAAAATCAGTTTTCACACTCTAGGCTTAATGCCCTTTGAGTGCATTATCTAGGAATGAACCTGGTAGAGCGTCCCACACAAACCAATGCTCCACATGCGGGTTTCACATGCCACCAACTCCACATTCACAGACAACTTCATCGCCAAAGCCATTTTCAGATAGCCCTCAATGCAAAGGCTCTAGGCCCAAATATTGGTGTGAGAGCTAATTCAATCAAGGAAACACTGCATGTTGGTGAAGCGCATATTGAAGAAGAATCAGCCGAGTGGTTCTTGTGGGAGAACAACTCCATTTGGCTCACTAGCTTCACACACCATCAGGCTTCCAAGCAGCTCTCAAGGAAACTCAGTTTTCACACTCTAGGCTTAATGCCCTTTGAGTGCATTATCTAGGAATGAACCTGGTAGAGCATCAAACACAAATCAATGCTCCACATGCGGGTTTCACATGCCAGCAACTCCACATTCACAGACAACTTCAGCGCAAAGCCATTTTCAGATAGCCCTCAATGCAAAGGCTCTAGGCGAAAATATTGGTGTGAGAGCTAATTCAATCAAGGAAACACTGCATGTTGGTGAAGCGCATATTGAAGAAGAATCAGGCGAGTGGTTCTTGTGGGGGAACAACTCCATTTGGCTCACTAACTTCACACACCATCAGGCTTCCAAGCAGCTCTCAAGGAAACTCAGTTTTCACACTCTAGGCTTAATGCCCTTTGAGTGCCTAGGAATGAAATGCACCTGGTAGAGCATCCCACACAAACGAATGCTCCACATGCGGGTTTCACATGCCACCAACTCCACATTCACAGACAACTTCAGCGCCAAAGCCATTTTCAGATAGCACTCAATGCAAAGGCTCTAGACGCAAATATTGGTGTGAGAGCTAATTCAATCAAGGAAACACTGCATGTTGGTGAAGCGCATATTGAAGAAGAATCAGCCGAGTGGTTTTTGTGGGAGAACACCTCCATTTTGGCTCACTAACTTCACACACCATCAGGCTTCCATGCAGCTCTCAAGGAAACTCAGTTTTCACACTCTAGGCTTAATGCCTCTTGAGTGCATTATGTAGGAAAGAACCTGGTAGAGCATCCCACACAAACCAATGCTCCACATGCGGGTTTCACATGCCACCAACTCCACATTCACAGACAACTTCAGCGCCAAAGCCATTTTCAGATAGCCCTCAATGCAAAGGCTCTAGGCCCAAATATGGGTGTGAGAGCTAATTCAATCAAGGAAACACTGCATGTTGGTGAAGCGCATATTGAAGAAGAATCAGCCCAGTGGTTCTTGTGGGGGAACAACTCCATTTGGCTCACTAACTTCACACACCATCAGGCTTCCAAGCAGCTCTCAAGGAAACTCAGTTTTCACACTCTAGGCTTAATGCCGTTTGAGTGCCTAGGACTGAAATGAACCTGGTAGAGCATCCCACACAAACCAATGCTCCACATGCGGGTTTCACATGCCACCAACTCCACATTCACAGACAACTTCAGCGCCAAAGCCATTTTCAGATAGCTCTCAATGCAAAGGCTCTAGGCGCAAATATTGGTGTGAGAGCTAATTCAATCAAGGAAACACTGCATGTTGGTGAAGCGCATATTGAAGAAGAATCAGGCGAGTGGTTCTTGTGGGGGAACAACTCCATTTGGCTCACTAACTTCACACAGCATCAGGCTTCCAAGCAGCTCTCAAGGAAACTCAGTTTTCACACTCTATGCTTAGTGCCCTTTGAGTGCATTATGTAGGAATGAACCTGGTAGAGCATCCCACACAAACGAATGCTCCACATGCGGGTTTCACATGCCACCAACTCCACATTCACAGACAACTTCAGCGCCAAAGCCATTTTCAGATAGTCCTCAATGCAA
The DNA here is from genome assembly GCF_030435755.1 of Ochotona princeps. Taxonomy (NCBI): domain Eukaryota; kingdom Metazoa; phylum Chordata; class Mammalia; order Lagomorpha; family Ochotonidae; genus Ochotona; species Ochotona princeps. The sequence continues at coordinate 29,804 of NW_026700914.1, forward strand.
AGGCTCTAGGCGAAAATATTGGTGTGAGAGCTAATTCAATCAAGGAAACACTGCATGTTGGTGAAGCGCATATTGAAGAAGAATCAGCCCAGTGGTTCTTGTGGGGGAACAACTCCATTTGGCTCACTAACTTCACACACCATCAGGCTTCCAAGCAGCTCTCAAGGAAACTCAGTTTTCACACTCTAGGCTTAATGCCGTTTGAGTGCCTAGGACTGAAATGAACCTGGTAGAGCATCCCACACAAACCAATGCTCCACATGCGGGTTTCACATGCCACCAACTCCACATTCACAGACAACTTCAGCGCCAAAGCCATTTTCAGATAGCCCTCAATGCAAAGGCTCTAGGCCCAAATATTGGTGTGAGAGCTAATTCAATCAAGGAAACACTGCATGTTGGTGAAGCGCATATTGAAGAAGAATCAGCCGAGTGGTTCTTGTGGGAGAACAACTCCATTTGGCTCACTAACTTCACACACCATCAGGCTTCCATGCAGCTCTCAAGGAAACTCAGGTTTCACACTCTATGCTTAGTGCCCTTTGAGTGTAATATCTAGGAATGAACCTGGTAGAGCATCCCACACAAACCAATGCTCCACATGCGGGTTTCACATGCCACCAACTCCACATTCACAGACAACTTCAGCGCCAAAGCCATTTTCAGATAGCCCTCAATGCAAAGGCTCTAGGCACAAATATTGGTGTGAGAGCTAATTCAATCAAGGAAACACTGCATGTTGGTGAAGCGCATATTGAAGAAGAATCAGCCGAGTGGTTCTTGTGGGGGAACAACTCCATTTGGCTCACTAACTTCACACACCATCAGGCTTCCAAGCAGTTCTCAAGGAAACTCAGTTTTCACACTCTATGCTTAGTGCCCTTTGAGTGCATTATGTAGGAATGAACCTGGTAGAGCAACCCACACAAACGAATGCTCCACATGTGGGTTTCACATGCCACCAACTCCACATTCACAGACAACTTCAGCGCCAAAGCCATTTTCAGATAGCCCTCAATGCAAAGGCTCTAGGCACAAATATTGGTGTGAGAGCTAATTCAATCAAGGAAACACTGCATGTTGGTGAAGCGCATATTGAAGAAGAATCAGGCGAGTGGTTCTTGTGGGACAACAACTCCATTTGGCTCACTAACTTCACACACCATCAGGCTTCCATGCAGCTCTCAAGGAAACTCAGGTTTCACACTCTATGCTTAGTGCCCTTTGAGTGTAATATCTAGGAATGAACCTGGTAGAGCATCCCACACAAACCAATGCTCCACATGCGGGTTTCACATGCCACCAACTCCACATTCACAGACAACTTCAGCCCCAAAGCCATTTTCAGATAGCCCTCAATGCAAAGGCTCTAGGCGCAAATATTGGTGTGAGAGCTAATTCAATCAAGGAAACACTGCATGTTGGTGAAGCGCATATTGAAGAAGAATCAGCCGAGTGGTTCTTGTGGGAGAACAACTCCATTTGGCTCACTAACTTCACACACCATCAGGCTTCCAAGCAGCTCTCAAGGAAACTCAGTTTTCACACTCTAGGCTTAATGGCCTTTGAGTGCCTAGGACTGAAATGAACCTGATAGAGCATCCCACACAAACCAATGCTCCACATGCGGGTTTCACATGCCACCAACTCCACATTCACAGACAACTTCAGCGCCAAAGCCATTTTCAGATAGCCCTCAATGCAAAGGCTCTAGGCCCAAATATTGGTGTGAGAGCTAATTCAATCAAGGAAACACTGCATGTTGGTGAAGCGCATATTGAGGAAGAATCAGCCGAGTGGTTCTTGTGGGAGAACACCTCCATTTGGCTCACTAACTTCACACACCATCAGGCTTCCAAGCAGCTCTCAAGGAAACTCAGTTTTCACACTCTAGGCTTAATGCCCTTTGAGTGCCTAGGAATGAAATGCACCTGGTAGAGCATCCCACACAAACCAATGCTCCACATGCGGGTTTCACATGCCACCAACTCCACATTCACAGACAACTTCAGCGCCAAAGCCATTTTCAGATAGCCCTCAATGCAAAGGCTCTAGGCACAAATATTGGTGTGAGAGCTAATTCAATCAAGGAAACACTGCATTTTGGTGAAGCGCATATTGAAGAAGAATCAGCCGAGTGGTTCTTGTGGGAGAACAACTCCATTTTGGCGCTCTAACTTCACACACCATCAGGCTTCCATGCAGCTCTCAAGGAAACTCAGTTTTCACACTCTAGGCTTAATGCCCTTTGAGTGCATTATCTAGGAATGAACCTGGTAGAGCATCCCACACAAACCAATGCTCCACATGCGGGTTTCACATGCCACCAACTCCACATTCACAGACAACTTCAGCGCCAAAGCCATTTTCAGATAGCCCTCAATGCAAAGGCTCTAGGCACAAATATTGGTGTGAGAGCTAATTCAATCAAGGAAACACTGCATGTTGGTGAAGCGCATATTGAAGAAGAATCAGCCGAGTGGTTCTTGTGGGACAACAACTCCATTTGGCTCACTAACTTCACACACCATCAGGCTTCCATGCAGCTCTCAAGGAAACTCAGGTTTCACACTCTATGCTTAGTGCCCTTTGAGTGCATTATCTAGGAATGAACCTGGTAGAGCATCCCACACAAACCAATGCTCCACATGCGGGTTTCACATGCCACCAACTCCACATTCACAGACAACTTCAGCCCCAAAGCCATTTTCAGATAGCCCTCAATGCAAAGGCTCTAGGCCGAAATATTGGTGTGAGAGCTAATTCAATCAATGAAACACTGCATGTTGGTGAAGCGCATATTGAAGAAGAATCAGCCGAGTGGTTCTTGTGGGAGAACAACTCCATTTGGCTCACTAACTTCACACACCATCAGGCTTCCAAGCAGCTCTCAAGGAAACTCAGTTTTCACACTCTAGGCTTAATGCCCATTGAGTGCCTAGGACTGAAATGAACCTGATAGAGCATCCCACACAAACCAATGCTCCACATGCGGGTTTCACATGCCACCAACTCCACATTCACAGACAACTTCAGCGCCAAAGCCATTTTCAGATAGCCCTCAATGCAAAGGCTCTAGGCCCAAATATTGGTGTGAGAGCTAATTCAATCAAGGAAACACTGCATGTTGGTGAAGCGCATATTGAGGAAGAATCAGCCGAGTGGTTCTTGTGGGAGAACACCTCCATTTGGCTCACTAACTTCACACACCATCAGGCTTCCAAGCAGCTCTCAAGGAAACTCAGTTTTCACACTCTAGGCTTAATGCCTCTTGAGTGCATTATGTAGGAAAGAACCTGGTAGAGCATCCCACACAAACCAATGCTCCACATGCGGGTTTCACATGCCACCAACTCCACATTCACAGACAACTTCAGCGCCAAAGCCATTTTCAGATAGCTCTCAATGCAAAGGCTCTAGGCGCAAATATTGGTGTGAGAGCTAATTCAATCAAGGAAACACTGCATGTTGGTGAAGCGCATATTGAAGAAGAATCAGGCGAGTGGTTCTTGTGGGGGAACAACTCCATTTGGCTCACTAACTTCACACACCATCAGGCTTCCAAGCAGCTCTCAAGGAAACTCAGTTTTCACACTCTATGCTTAGTGCCCTTTGAGTGCATTATGTAGGAATGAACCTGGTAGAGCATCCCACACAAACGAATGCTCCACATGCGGGTTTCACATGCCACCAACTCCACATTCACAGACAACTTCAGCGCCAAAGCCATTTTCAGATAGTCCTCAATGCAAAGGCTCTAGGCGAAAATATTGGTGTGAGAGCTAATTCAATCAAGGAAACACTGCATGTTGGTGAAGCGCATATTGAAGAAGAATCAGCCGAGTGGTTCTTGTGGGAGAACACCTCCATTTGGCTCACGAAATTCACACACCATCAGGCTTCCAAGCAGCTCTCAAGGAAACTCAGTTTTCACACTCTAGGCTTAATGCCCTTTGAGTGCCTAGGACTGAAATGAACCTGGTAGAGCATCCCACACAAACCAATGCTCCACATGCGGGTTTCACATGCCACCAACTCCACATTCACAGACAACTTCAGCGCCAAAGCCATTTTCAGATAGCCCTCAATACAAAGGCTCTAGGCGCAAATATTGGTGTGAGAGCTAATTCAATCAAGGAAACACTGCATGTTGGTGAAGCGCATATTGAAGAAGAATCAGCCGAGTGGTTCTTGTGGGAGAACAACTCCATTTGGCTCACTAACTTCACACACCATCAGGCTTCCAAGCAGCTCTCAAGGAAACTCAGTTTTCACACTCTAGGCTTAATGCCCTTTGAGTGCATTATGTAGGAATGAACCTGGTAGAGCATCCCACACAAACCAATGCTCCACATGCGGGTTTCACATGCCACCAACTCCACATTCTCAGACAACTTCAGCGCCAAAGCCATTTTCAGATAGTCCTCAATGCAAAGGCTCTAGGCGAAAATATTGGTGTGAGAGCTAATTCAATCAAGGAAACACTGCATGTTGGTGAAGCGCATATTGAAGAAGAATCAGCCGAGTGGTTCTTGTGGGAGAACAACTCCATTTGGCTCACTAACTTCACACACCATCAGGCTTCCAAGCAGCTCTCAAGAAACTCAGTTTTCATACTCTAGGCTTAATGCCCTTTGAGTGCCTAGGACTGAAATGAACCTGGTAGAGCATCCCACACAAACCAATGCTCCACATACGGGTTTCACATGCCACCAACTCCACATTCACAGACAACTTCAGCGCCAAAGCCATTTTCAGATAGCCCTCAATGCAAAGGCTCTAGGCGCAAATATTGGTGTGAGAGCTAATTCAATCAAGGAAACACTGCATGTTGGTGAAGCACATATTGAAGAAGAATCAGCCGAGTGGTTCTTGTGGGAGAACACCTCCATTTGGCTCACTAACTTCACACACCATCAGGCTTCCAAGCAGCTCTCAAGGAAACTCAGTTTTCACACTCTAGGCTTAATGCCTCTTGAGTGCATTATCTAGGAATGAACCTGGTAGAGCATCCCACACAAACCAATGCTCCACATGCGGGTTTCACATGCCACCAACTCCACATTCACAGACAACTTCAGCGCCAAAGCCATTTTCAGATAGCCCTCAATGCAAAGGCTCTAGGCCCAAATATTGGTGTGAGAGCTAATTCAATCAAGGAAACACTGCATGTTGGTGAAGCGCATATTGAAGAAGAATCAGCCCAGTGGTTCTTGTGGGGGAACAACTCCATTTGGCTCACTAACTTCACACACCATCAGGCTTCCAAGCAGCTCTCAAGGAAACTCAGTTTTCACACTCTAGGCTTAATGCCCTTTGAGTGCCTAGGACTGAAATGAACCTGGTAGAGCATCCCACACAAACCAATGCTCCACATGCGGGTTTCACATGCCACCAACTCCACATTCACAGACAACTTCAGCGCCAAAGCCATTTTCAGATAGCTCTCAATGCAAAGGCTCTAGGCGCAAATATTGGTGTGAGAGCTAATTCAATCAAGGAAACACTGCATGTTGGTGAAGCGCATATTGAAGAAGAATCAGGCGAGTGGTTCTTGTGGAGGAACAACTCCATTTGGCTCACTAACTTCACACACCATCAGGCTTCCAAGCAGCTCTCAAGGAAACTCAGTTTTCACACTCTATGCTTAGTGCCCTTTGAGTGAATTATGTAGGAATGAACCTGGTAGAGCATCCCACACAAACGAATGCTCCACATGCGGGTTTCACATGCCACCAACTCCACATTCAAAGACAACTTCAGCGCCAAAGCAATTTTCAGATAGTCCTCAATGCAAAGGCTCTAGGCGAAAATATTGGTGTGAGAGCTAATTCAATCAAGGAAACACTGCATGTTGGTGAAGCGCATATTGAAGAAGAATCAGCCGAGTGGTTCTTGTGGGAGAACAACTCCATTTGGCTCACTAACTTCACACACCATCAGGCTTCCAAGCAGCTCTCAAGGAAACTCAGTTTTCACACTCTAGGCTTAATGCCCTTTGAGTGCCTAGGACTGAAATGAACCTGGTAGAGCATCCCACACAAACCAATGCTCCACATGCGGGTTTCACATGCCACCAACTCCACATTCACAGACAACTTCAGCGCCAAAGCCATTTTCAGATAGCCCTCAATACAAAGGCTCTAGGCGCAAATATTGGTGTGAGAGCTAATTCAATCAAGGAAACACTGCATGTTAATGAAGGGCATATTGAAGAAGAATCAGCCGAGTGGTTCTTGTGGGAGAACACCTCCATTTGGCTCACTAACTTCACACACCATCAGGCTTCCAAGCAGCTCTCAAGGAAACTCAGTTTTCACACTCTAGACTTAATGCCCTTTGAGTGCATTATGTAGGAATGAACCAGGTAGAGCATCCCACACAAACCAATGCTCCACATGCGGGTTTCACATGCCACCAACTCCACATTCACAGACAACTTCAGCGCCAAAGCCATTTTCAGATAGCCCTCAATGCAAAGGCTCTAGGCGCAAATATTGGTGTGAGAGCTAATTCAATCAAGGAAACACTGCATGTTGGTGAAGCGCATATTGAAGAAGAATCAGCCGAGTGGTTCTTGTGGGGGAACAACTCCATTTGGCTCACTAACTTCACACACCATCAGGCTTCCAAGCAGCTCTCAAGGAAACTCAGTTTTCACACTCTAGGCTTAATGCCCTTTGAGTGCATTATGTAGGAATGAACCTGGTAGAGCATCCCACAGAAACCAATGCTCCACATGCGGGTTTCACATGCCACCAACTCCACATTCACAGACAACTTCAGCGCCAAAGCCATTTTCAGATAGCCCTCAATACAATGGCTCTAGGCGCAAATATTGGTGTGAGAGCTAATTCAATCAAGGAAACACTGCATGTTGGTGAAGCGCATATTGAAGAAGAATCAGCCGAGTGGTTCCTGTGGGAGAACAACTCCATTTTGGCTCACTAACTTCACACACCATCAGGCTTCCATACAGCTCTCAAGGAAACTCAGTTTTCACACTCTAGGCTTAATGCCCATTGAGTGCCTAGGACTGAAATGAAGCTTGGTGAGATTCCCACACAAACCAATGCTCCACATGCGGGTTTCACATGCCACCAATTCCACATTCACAGACAACTTCAGCGCCAAAGCCGTTTTCAGATAGCCCTCAATACAAAGGCTCTAGGCGCAAATATTGGTGTGAGAGCTAATTCAATCAAGGAAACACTGCATGTTGGTGAAGCGCATATTGAAGAAGAATCAGGCGAGTGGTTCTTGTGGGAGAACAACTCCATTTGGCTCACTAACTTCACACACCATCAGGCTTCCAAGCAGCTCTCAAGGAAACTCAGTTTTCACCCTTTAGGCTTAATGCCCTTTGAGTGCATTATCTAGGAATGAACCTGATAGAGCATCCCACACAAACCCATGCTCCACATGCGGGTTTCACATGCCACCAACTCCACATTCACAGACAACTTCAGCGCCAAAGCCATTTTCAGATAGCCCTCAATGCAAAGGCTCTAGGCGAAAATATTGGTGTGAGAGCTAATTCAATCAAGGAAACACTGCATGTTGGTGAAGCGCATATTGAAGAAGAATCAGCCGAGTGGTTCTTGTGGGAGAACAACTCCATTTGGCTCACTAACTTCACACACCATCAAGCTTCCAAGCAGCTCTCAAGTAAACTCAGTTTTCACACTCTAGGCTTAGTGCCCTTTGAGTGCATTATGTAGGAATGAACCTGGTAGAGCATCCCACACAAACCAATGCTCCACATGCGGGTTTCACATGCCACCAACTCCACATTCACAGACCACCTCAGCGCCAAAGCCATTTTCAGATAGCTCTCAATGCAAAGGCTCTAGGAGCAAATATTGGTGTGAGAGCTAATTCAATCAAGGAAACACTGCATGTTGGTGAAGCGCATATTGAAGAAGAATCAGCCGAGTGGTTCTTGTGGGAGAACAACTCCATTTGGCTCACTAACTTCACACACCATCAGGCTTCCAAGCAGCTCTCAAGGAAACTCAGTTTTCACACTCTAGGCTTAATGCCCTTTGAGTGCATTATGTAGGAATGAACCAGGTAGAGCATCCCACACAAACCAATGCTCCACATGCGGGTTTCACATGCCACCAACTCCACATTCACAGACAACTTCAGCGCCAAAGCCATTTTCAGATAGCCCTCAATGCAAAGGCTCTAGGCGCAAATATTGGTGTGAGAGCTAATTCAATCAAGGAAACACTGCATGTTGGTGAAGCGCATATTGAAGAAGAATCAGCCGAGTGGTTCTTGTGGGAGAACAACTCCATTTGGCTCACTAACTTCACACACCATCAGGCTTCCAAGCAGCTCTCAAGGAAACTCAGTTTTCACACTCTAGGCTTAACGCCCTTTGAGTGCATTATGTAGGGATGAACCTGGTAGAGCATCCCACACAAACCAATGCTCCACATGCGGGTTTCACATGCCACCAACTCCACATTCACAGACAACTTCAGCGCCAAAGCCATTTTCAGATAGCCCTCAATGCAAAGGCTCTAGGCGCAAATATTGGTGTGAGAGCTAATTCAATCAAGGAAACACTGCATGTTGGTGAAGCGCATATTGAAGAAGAATCAGGCGAGTGGTTCTTGTGGGAGAACAACTCCATTTGGCTCACTAACTTCACACACCATCAGGCTTCCAAGCAGCTCTCAAGGAAACTCAGTTTTCACACTCTAGGCTTAACGCCCTTTGAGTGCCTAGGAATGAAATGCACCTGGTAGAGCATCCCACACAAACCAATGCTCCACATGCGGGTTTCACATGCCCCCAACTCCACATTCACAGACAACTTCAGCGCCAAAGCCATTTTCAGATAGCCCTCAATGCAAAGGCTCTAGGCGCAAATATTGGTGTGAGAGCTAATTCAATCAAGGAAACACTGCATGTTGGTGAAGCGCATATTGAAGAAGAATCAGCCGAGTAGTTCTTGTGGGGGAACAACTCCATTTGGCTCACTAACTTCACACACCATCAGGCTTCCAAGCAGCTCTCAAGGAAACTCAGTTTTCACACTCTAGGCTTAATGCCCTTTGAGTGCATTATGTAGGAATGAACCTGGTAGAGCATCCCACACAAACCAATGCTCCACATGCGGGTTTCACATGCCACCAACTCCACATTCACAGACAACTTCAGCGCCAAAGCCATTTTCAGATAGCCCTCAATACAATGGCTCTAGGCGCAAATATTGGTGTGAGAGCTAATTCAATCAAGGAAACACTGCATGTTGGTGAAGCGCATATTGAAGAAGAATCAGCCGAGTGGTTCCTGTGGGAGAACAACTCCATTTTGGCTCACTAACTTCACACACCATCAGGCTTCCATACAGCTCTCAAGGAAACTCAGTTTTCACACTCTAGGCTTAATGCCCATTGAGTGCCTAGGACTGAAATGAAGCTTGGTGAGATTCCCACACAAACCAATGCTCCACATGCGGGTTTCACATGCCACCAATTCCACATTCACAGACAACTTCAGCGCCAAAGCCGTTTTCAGATAGCCCTCAATACAAAGGCTCTAGGCGCAAATATTGGTGTGAGAGCTAATTCAATCAAGGAAACACTGCATGTTGGTGAAGCGCATATTGAAGAAGAATCAGGCGAGTGGTTCTTGTGGGAGAACAACTCCATTTGGCTCACTAACTTCACACACCATCAGGCTTCCAAGCAGCTCTCAAGGAAACTCAGTTTTCACCCTCTAGGCTTAATGCCCTTTGAGTGCATTATCTAGGAATGAACCTGATAGAGCATCCCACACAAACCCATGCTCCACATGCGGGTTTCACATGCCACCAACTCCACATTCACAGACAACTTCAGCGCCAAAGCCATTTTCAGATAGCCCTCAATGCAAAGGCTCTAGGCGAAAATATTGGTGTGAGAGCTAATTCAATCAAGGAAACACTGCATGTTGGTGAAGCGCATATTGAAGAAGAATCAGCCGAGTGGTTCTTGTGGGAGAACAACTCCATTTGGCTCACTAACTTCACACACCATCAAGCTTCCAAGCAGCTCTCAAGTAAACTCAGTTTTCACACTCTAGGCTTAGTGCCCTTTGAGTGCATTATGTAGGAATGAACCTGGTAGAGCATCCCACACAAACCAATGCTCCACATGCGGGTTTCACATGCCACCAACTCCACATTCACAGACCACCTCAGCGCCAAAGCCATTTTCAGATAGCTCTCAATGCAAAGGCTCTAGGAGCAAATATTGGTGTGAGAGCTAATTCAATCAAGGAAACACTGCATGTTGGTGAAGCGCATATTGAAGAAGAATCAGCCGAGTGGTTCTTGTGGGAGAACAACTCCATTTGGCTCACTAACTTCACACACCATCAGGCTTCCAAGCAGCTCTCAAGGAAACTCAGTTTTCACACTCTAGGCTTAATGCCCTTTGAGTGCATTATGTAGGAATGAACCAGGTAGAGCATCCCACACAAACCAATGCTCCACATGCGGGTTTCACATGCCACCAACTCCACATTCACAGACAACTTCAGCGCCAAAGCCATTTTCAGATAGCCCTCAATGCAAAGGCTCTAGGCGCAAATATTGGTGTGAGAGCTAATTCAATCAAGGAAACACTGCATGTTGGTGAAGCGCATATTGAAGAAGAATCAGCCGAGTGGTTCTTGTGGGAGAACAACTCCATTTGGCTCACTAACTTCACACACCATCAGGCTTCCAAGCAGCTCTCAAGGAAACTCAGTTTTCACACTCTAGGCTTAACGCCCTTTGAGTGCATTATGTAGGGATGAACCTGGTAGAGCATCCCACACAAACCAATGCTCCACATGCGGGTTTCACATGCCACCAACTCCACATTCACAGACAACTTCAGCGCCAAAGCCATTTTCAGATAGCCCTCAATGCAAAGGCTCTAGGCGCAAATATTGGTGTGAGAGCTAATTCAATCAAGGAAACACTGCATGTTGGTGAAGCGCATATTGAAGAAGAATCAGGCGAGTGGTTCTTGTGGGAGAACAACTCCATTTGGCTCACTAACTTCACACACCATCAGGCTTCCAAGCAGCTCTCAAGGAAACTCAGTTTTCACACTCTAGGCTTAGTGCCCTTTGAGTGCATTATGTAGGAATGAACCTGGTGTAGCATCCCACACAAACCAATGCTCCACATGCGGGTTTCACATGCCACCAACTCCACATTCACAGACAACTTCAGCGCCAAAGCCATTTTCAGATAGCCCTCAATGCAAAGGCTCTAGGTGCAAATATTGGTGTGAGAGCTAATTCAATCAAGGAAACACTGCATGTTGGTGAAGCGCATATTGAAGAAGGATCAGCCCAGTGGTTCTTGTGGGAGAACAACTCCATTTGGCTCACTAACTTCACACACCATCAGGCTTCCAAGCAGCTCTCAAGGAAACTCAGTTTTCACACTCTAGGCTTAACGCCCTTTGAGTGCCTAGGAATGAAATGCACCTGGTAGAGCATCCCACACAAACCAATGCTCCACATGCGGGTTTCACATGCCCCCAACTCCACATTCACAGACAACTTCAGCGCCAAAGCCATTTTCAGATAGCACTCAATGCAAAGGCTCTAGGCGCAAATATTGGTGTGAGAGCTAATTCAATCAAGGAAACACTGCATGTTGGTGAAGCGCATATTGAAGAAGAATCAGCCGAGTGGTTCTTGTGGGGGAACAACTCCATTTGGCTCACTAACTTCACACACCATCAGGCTTCCAAGCAGCTCTCAAGGAAACTCAGTTTTCACACTCTAGGCTTAATGCCCTTTGAGTGCATTATGTAGGAATGAACCTGGTAGAGCATCCCACACAAACCAATGCTCCACATGCGGGTTTCACATGCCACCAACTCCACATTCACAGACAACTTGAGCGCCAAAGCCATTTTCAGATAGCCCTCAATACAATGGCTCTAGGCGCAAATATTGGTGTGAGAGCTAATTCAATCAAGGAAACACTGCATGTTGGTGAAGCGCATATTGAAGAAGAATCAGCCGAGTGGTTCTTGTGGGAGAACAACTCCATTTTGGCTCACTAACTTCACACATCATCAGGCTTCCATACAGCTCTCAAGGAAACTCAGTTTTCACACTCTAGGCTTAATGCCCATTGGGTGCCTAGGACTGAAATGAAGCTTGGTGAGATTCCCACACAAACCAATGCTCCACATGCGGGTTTCACATGCCACCAACTCCACATTCACAGACAACTTCAGCGCCAAAGCCATTTTCAGATAGCTCTCAATGCAAAGGCTCTAGGCGCAAATATTGGTATGAGAGCTAATTCAATCAAGGAAACACTGCATGTTGGTGAAGCGCATATTGAAGAAGAATCAGCCGAGTGGTTCTTGTGGGAGAACAACTCATTTGGCTCACTAACTTCACACACCATCAGGCTTCCAAGCAGCTCTCAAGGAAACTCAGTTTTCACACTCTAGGCTTAATGCCCTTTGAGTGCCTAGGAATGAAATGCACCTGGTAGAGCATCCCACACAAACGAATGCTCCACATGCGGGTTTCACATGCCACCAACTCCACATTCACAGACAACTTCAGCGCCAAAGCCATTTTCAGATAGCCCTCAATGCAAAGGCTCTAGGCGCAAATATTGGTGTGAGAGCTAATTCAATCAAGGAAACACTGCATGTTGGTGAAGCGCATATTGAAGAAGAATCAGGCGAGTGGTTCTTGTGGGACAACAACTCCATTTGGCTCACTAACTTCACACACCGTCAGGCTTCCAAGCAGCTCTCAAGGAAACTCAGTTTTCACACTCCAGGCTTAATGCCCTTTGAGTGCATTATGTAGGAATGAACCTGATAGAGCATCCCACACAAACCAATGCTCCACATGCGGGTTTCACATGCCACCAACTCCACATTCACAGACAACTTCAGCGCCAAAGCCATTTTCAGATAGCCCTCAATGCAAAGGCTCTAGGTGAAAATATTGGTGTGAGAGCTAATTCAATCAAGGAAACACTGCATGTTGGTGAAGCGCATATTGAAGAAGAATCAGCCCAGTGGTTCTTGTGGGAGAACAACTCCATTTGGCTCACTAACTTCACACACCATCAGGCTTCCAAGCAGCTCTCAAGGAAACTCAGTTTTCACACTCTAGGCTTAATGCCCTTTGAGTGCCTAGGACTGAAATGAACCTGGTCGAGCATCCCACACGAACCAATGCTCCACATACGGGTTTCACATGCCACCAACTCCACATTCACAGACAACTTCAGCGCCAAAGCCATTTTCAGATAGCCCTCAATACAAAGGCTCTAGGCGCAAATATTGGTGTGAGAGCTAATTCAATCAAGGAAACACTGCATGTTGATGAAGCGCATATTGAAGAAGAATCAGCCGAGTGGTTCTTGTGGGAGAACAACTCCATTTGGCTCACTAACTTCACACACCATCAGGCTTCCAAGCAGCTCTCAAGGAAACTCAGTTTTCACACTCTAGGCTTAATGCCCTTTGAGTGCCTAGGACTGAAATGAACCTGGTAGAGCATCCCACACAAACGAATGCTCCACATGCGGGTTTCACATGCCACCAACTCCACATTCACAGACAACTTCAGCGCCAAAGCCATTTTCAGATAGCCCTCAATACAAAGGCTCTAGGTGCAAATATTGGTGTGAGAGCTAATTCAATCAAGGAAACACTGCATGTTGGTGAAGCGCATATTGAAGAAGAATCAGCCGAGTGGTTCTTGTGGGAGAACACCTATATTTGGCTGACTAACTTCACACACCGTCAGGCTTCCAAGCAGCTCTCAAGGAAACTCAGTTTTCACACTCTAGGCTTAATGCCCTTTGAGTGCATTATGTAGGAATGAACCTGGTAGAGCATCCCACACAAACCCATGCTCCACATGCGGGTTTCACATGCCACCAACTCCACATTCACAGACAACTTCAGCGCCAAAGCCATTTTCACATAGCCCTCAATGCAAAGGCTCTAGGTGCAAATATTGGTGTGAGAGCTAATTCAATCAAGGAAACACTGCATGTTGGTGAAGCGCATGTTGAAGAAGAATCAGCCGAGTGGTTCTTGTGGGAGAACAACTCCATTTGGCTCACTAACTTCACACACCATCAGGCTTCCAAGCAGCTCTCAAGGAAACTCAGTTCTCACACTCTAGGCTTAATGCCCTTTGAGTGCATTATGTAGGAATGAACCTGGTAGAGCATCCCACACAAACCAATGCTCCACATGCGGGTTTCACATGCCACCAACTTCACATTCACAGACAACTTCAGCGCCAAAGCCATTTTCAGATAGCCCTCAATGCAAAGGCTCTAGGCGCAAATATTGGTGTGAGAGCTAATTCAATCAAGGAAACACTGCATGTTGGTGAAGCGCATATTGAAGAAGGATCAGCCCAGTGGTTCTTGTGGGAGAACAACTCCATTTGGCTCACTAACTTCACACACCATCAGGCTTCCAAGCAGCTCTCAAGGAAACTCAGTTTTCACACTCTAGGCTTAATGCCCTTTGAGTGCCTAGGACTGAAATGAAGCTTGTGAGCTTCCCGCACAAACTAATGCTCCACAGGCGGGTTTCACATGCCACCAACTCCATGTTCACAGACAACGTCAGCGCCAAAGCCATTTTCAGAGAGCACTCAATGCAAAGGCTCTAGGCACAAATATTGGTGTGAGAGCTAATTCAATCAAGGAAACACTGCATGTTGGTGAAGCGCATATTGAAGAAGAATCAGGCGAGTGGTTCTTGTGGGAGAACAACTCCATTTGGCTCACTAACTTCACACACCATCAGGCTTCCAAGCAGCTCTCAAGGAAACTCAGTTTTCACACTCTAGGCTTAATGCCCTTTGAGTGCATTATCTAGGAATGAACCTGGTAGAGCATCCCACACAAACCAATGCTCCACATGCGGGTTTCACATGCCACCAACTCCACATTCACAGACAACTTCAGCGCCAAAGCCATTTTCAGATAGCCCTCAATGCAAAGGCTCTAGGCCCAAATATTGGTGTGAGAGCTAATTCAATCAAGGAAACACTGCATGTTGGTGAAGCGCATATTGAAGAAGAATCAGCCGAGTGGTTCTTGTGGGAGATCAACTCCATTTGGCTCACTAACTTCACACACCATCAGGATTCCAAGCAGCTCTCAAGGAAACTCAGTTTTCACACTCAAGGCTTAATGCCCTTTGAGTGCATTTTGTAGGAATGAACCTGGTAGAGCATCCCACACAAACCAATGCTCCACATGCGGATTTCACATGCCACCAACTCCACATTCACAGACAACTTCAGCGCCAAAGCCATTTTCAGATAGCCCTCAATGCAAAGGCTCTAGACGCAAATATTGGTGTGAGAGCTAATTCAATCAAGGAAACACTGCATGTTGGTGAAGCGCATATTGAAGAAGAATCAGCCGAGTGGTTCTTGTGGGAGAACACCTCCATTTGGCTCACTAACTTCACACCCCATCAGGCTTCCAAGCAGCTCTCAAGGAAACTCAGTTTTCACACTCTAGGCTTAATGCCCTTTGTGTGCCTAGGACTGAAATGAAGCTTGGTGAGCTTCCCGCACAAACTAATACTCCACAGGCGGGTTTCACATGCCACCAATTCCACATTCACAGACAACTTCAGCGCCAAAGCCATTTTCAGATAGCCCTCAATACAAAGGCTCTAGGCGCAAATATTGGTGTGAGAGCTAATTCAATCAAGGAAACACTGCATGTTGGTGAAGCGCATATTGAAGAAGAATCAGCCAAGTGGTTCTTGTGGGAGAACAACTCCATTTGGCTCACTAACTTCACACACCATCAGGCTTCCATACAGCTCTCAAGGAAACTCAGTTTTCACACTCTAGGCTTAGTGCCCTTTGAGTGCATTATGTAGGAATGAACCTGGTAGAGCATCCCACACAAACCAATGCTCCACATGCGGGTTTCACATGCCACCAACTCCACATTCACAGACAACCTCAGCGCCAAAGCCATTTTCAGATAGCTCTCAATGCAAAGGCTCTAGGAGCAAATATTGGTGTGAGAGCTAATTCAATCAAGGAAACACTGCATGTTGGTGAAGCGCATATTGAAGAAGAATCAGCCGAGTGGTTCTTGTGGGGGAACAACTCCATTTGGCTCACTAACTTCACACACCATCAGGCTTCCAAGCAGCTCTCAAGGAAACTCAGTTTTCACACTCTAGGCTTAATGCCCTTTGAGTGCATTATGTAGGAATGAACCAGGTAGAGCATCCCACACAAACGAATGCTCCACATGCGGGTTTCACATGCCACCAACTCCACATTCACAGACAACTTCAGCGATACAGCCATTTTCAGATAGCCCTCAATGCAAAGGCTCTAGGCGAAAATATTGGTGTGAGAGCTAATTCAATCAAGGAAACACTGCATGTTGGTGAAGCGCATATTGAAGAAGAATCAGCCGAGTGGTTCTTGTGGGAGAACAACTCCATTTGGCTCACTAACTTCACACACCATCAGGCTTCCAAGCAGCTCTCAAGGAAACTCAGTTTTCACACTCTAGGCTTAACGCCCTTTGAGTGCATTATGTAGGGATGAACCTGGTAGAGCATCCCACACAAACCAATGCTCCACATGCGGGTTTCACATGCCACCAACTCCACATTCACAGACAACTTCAGCGCCAAAGCCATTTTCAGATAGCCCTCAATGCAAAGGCTCTAGGCGCAAATATTGGTGTGAGAGCTAATTCAATCAAGGAAACACTGCATGTTGGTGAAGCGCATATTGAAGAAGAATCAGGCGAGTGGTTCTTGTGGGAGAACAACTCCATTTGGCTCACTAACTTCACACACCATCAGGCTTCCAAGCAGCTCTCAAGGAAACTCAGTTTTCACACTCTAGGCTTAACGCCCTTTGAGTGCCTAGGAATGAAATGCACCTGGTAGAGCATCCCACACAAACCAATGCTCCACATGCGGGTTTCACATGCCCCCAACTCCACATTCACAGACAACTTCAGCGCCAAAGCCATTTTCAGATAGCCCTCAATGCAAAGGCTCTAGGTGCAAATATTGGTGTGAGAGCTAATTCAATCAAGGAAACACTGCATGTTGGTGAAGCGCATATTGAAGAAGGATCAGCCGAGTGGTTCTTGTGGGGGAACAACTCCATTTGGCTCACTAACTTCACACACCATCAGGCTTCCAAGCAGCTCTCAAGGAAACTCAGTTTTCACACTCTAGGCTTAATGCCCTTTGAGTGCATTATGTAGGAATGAACCTGGTAGAGCATCCCACAGAAACCAATGCTCCACATGTGGGTTTCACATGCCACCAACTCCACATTCACAGACAACTTCAGCGCCAA
The DNA here is from genome assembly GCF_030435755.1 of Ochotona princeps. Classification (NCBI taxonomy): domain Eukaryota; kingdom Metazoa; phylum Chordata; class Mammalia; order Lagomorpha; family Ochotonidae; genus Ochotona; species Ochotona princeps. The sequence goes on from NW_026700914.1 coordinate 47,168, forward strand.
AGCCATTTTCAGATAGCCCTCAATACAATGTCTCTAGGCGCAAATATTGGTGTGAGAGCTAATTCAATCAAGGAAACACTGCATGTTGGTGAAGCGCATATTGAAGAAGAATCAGCCGAGTGGTTCTTGTGGGAGAACAACTCCATTTTGGCTCACTAACTTCACACACCATCAGGCTTCCATACAGCTCTCAAGGAAACTCAGTTTTCACACTCTAGGCTTAATGCCCATTGAGTGCCTAGGACTGAAATGAAGCTTGGTGAGATTCCCACACAAACCAATGCTCCACATGCGGGTTTCACATGCCACCAATTCCACATTCACAGACAACTTCAGCGCCAAAGCCGTTTTCAGATAGCCCTCAATACAAAGGCTCTAGGCGCAAATATTTGTGTGAGAGCTAATTCAATCAAGGAAACACTGCATGTTGGTGAAGCGCATATTGAAGAAGAATCAGCCGAGTGGTTCTTGTGGGAGAACAACTCCATTTGGCTCACTAACTTCACACACCATCAGGCTTCCAAGCAGCTCTCAAGGAAACTCAGGTTTTACACTCTAGCTTAATTCCCTTTGAGTGCCTAGGAATGAAATGCACCTGGTAGAGCATCCCACACAAACCAATGCTCCACATGCGGGTTTCACATGCCACCAACTCCACATTCACAGACAACTTCAGCGCCAAAGCCATTTTCAGATAGCCCTCAATGCAAAGGCTCTAGGCACAAATATTGGTGTGAGAGCTAATTCAATCAAGGAAACACTGCATGTTGGTGATGCGCATATTGAAGAAGAATCAGCAGAGTGGTTCTTGTGTGACAACAACTCCATTTGGCTCGCTAACTTCACACACCATCAGGCTTCCAAGCAGCTCTCAAGGAAACTCAGTTTTCACACTCTAGGCTTAACGCCCTTTGAGTGCCTAGGAATGAAATGCACCTGGTAGATCATCCCACACAAACCAATGCTCCACATGCGGGTTTCACATGCCACCAACTCCACATTCACAGACAACTTCAGCGCCAAAGCCATTTTCAGATAGCCCTCAATGCAAAGGCTCTAGGCCGAAATATTGGTGTGAGAGCTAATTCAATCAAGGAAACACTGCATGTTGGTGAAGCGCATATTGAAGAAGAATCAGCCCAGTGGTTCTTGGGACAACAACTCCATTTGGCTCACTAACTTCACACACCATCAGGGTTCCAAGCAGCTCTCAAGGAAACTCAGTTTTCACACTCTATGCTTAATGCCCTTTGAGTGCATTATCTAGGAATGAACCTGGTAGAGCATTCCACACAAACCAATGCTCCACATGCGGGTTTCACATGCCACCAACTCCACATTCACAGACAACTTCAGCGCCAAAGCCATTTCAGATAGCCCTCAATGCAAAGGCTCTAGGCCCAAATATTGGTGTGAGAGCTAATTCAATCAAGGAAACACTGCATGTTGGTGAAGCGCATATTGAAGAAGAATCAGCAGAGTGGTTCTTGTGGGAGAACAACTCCATTTGGCTCACTAACTTCACACACCATCAGGCTTCCAAGCAGCGCTCAAGGAAACTCAGTTTTCACACTCTAGGCTTAATGCCCTTTGAGTGCATTATGTAGGAATGAACCTGGTAGAGCATCCACACAAACCAATGCTCCACATGCGGGTTTCACATGCCACCAACTCCACATTCACAGACAACTTCAGCGCCAAAGCCATTTTCAGATAGCTCTCAATGCAAAGGCTCTAGGAGCAAATATTGGTGTGAGAGCTAATTCAATCAAGGAAACACTGCATGTTGGTGAAGCGCATATTGAAGAAGAATAAGCCGAGTGGTTCTTGTGGGAGAACACCTCCATTTGGCTGACTAACTTCACACCCCATCAGGCTTCCAAGCAGCTTTCAAGGAAACTCAGTTTTCACACTCTAGGCTTAATGCCCTTTGAGTGCCTATGACTGAAATGAAGCTTGGTGAGCTTCCCGCACAAACTAATGCTCCACAGGCGGGTTTCACATGCCACCAATTCCACATTCACAGACAACTTCAGCGCCAAAGCCGTTTTCAGATAGCCCTCAATACAAAGGCTCTAGGCGCAAATATTGGTGTGAGAGCTAATTCAATCACGAAAACACTGCATGTTGGTGAAGCGCATATTGAAGAAGAATCAGCCAAGTGGTTCTTGTGGGAGAACAACTCCATTTGGCTCACTAACTTCACACACCATCAGGCTTCCATACAGCTCTCAAGGAAACTCAGTTTTCACACTCTAGGCTTAGTGCCCTTTGAGTGCATTATGTAGGAATGAAATTGGTAGAGCATCCCACACAAACCAATGCTCCACATGCGGGTTTCACATGCCACCAACTCCACATTCACAGACAACCTCAGCGCCAAAGCCATTTTCAGATAGCTCTCAATGCAAAGGCTCTAGGAGCAAATATTGGTGTGAGAGCTAATTCAATCAAGGAAACACTGCATGTTGGTGAAGCGCATATTGAAGAAGAATCAGCCAAGTGGTTCTTGTGGGAGAACAACTCCATTTGGCTCACTAACTTCACACAAAATCAGGCTTCCAAGCAGCTCTCAAGGAAACTCAGTTTTCACACTCTAGGCTTAATGCCCTTTGAGTGCATTATGTAGGAATGAACCAGGTAGAGCATCCCACACAAACCAATGCTCCACATGCGGGTTTCACATGCCACCAACTCCACATTCACAGACAACTTCAGCGCCAAAGCCATTTTCAGATAGCCCTCAATGCAAAGGCTCTAGGCGCAAATATTGGTGTGAGAGCTAATTCAATCAAGGAAACACTGCATGTTGGTGAAGCGCATATTGAAGAAGAATCAGGCGAGTGGTTCTTGTGGGAGAACAACTCCATTTGGCTCACTAACTTCACACACCATCAGGCTTCCAAGCAGCTCTCAAGGAAACTCAGTTTTCACACTGTAGGCTTAACGCCCTTTGAGTGCCTAGGAATGAAATGCACCTGGTAGAGCATCCCACACAAACCAATGCTCCACATGCGGGTTTCACATGCCCCCAACTCCACATTCACAGACAACTTCAGCGCCAAAGCCATTTTCAGATAGCCCTCAATGCAAAGGCTCTAGGCCGAAATATTGGTGTGAGAGCTAATTCAATCAAGGAAACACTGCATGTTGGTGAAGCGCATATTGAAGAAGAATCAGCCGAGTGGTTCTTCTGGGGGAACAACTCCATTTGGCTCACTAACTTCACACACCATCAGGCTTCCAAGCAGCTCTCAAGGAAACTCAGTTTTCACACTCTAGGCTTAATGCCCTTTGAGTGCATTATCTAGGAATGAACCTGGTAGAGCATCCCACAGAAACCAATGCTCCACATGCGGGTTTCACATGCCACCAACTCCACATTCACAGACAACTTCAGCGCCAAAGCCATTTTCAGATAGCCCTCAATACAATGGCTCTAGGCGCAAATATTGGTGTGAGAGCTAATTCAATCAAGGAAACACTGCATGTTGGTGAAGCGCATATTGAAGAAGAATCAGCCGAGTGGTTCTTGTGGGACAACAACTCCATTTTGGCTCACTAACTTCACACACCATCAGGCTTCCATACAGCTCTCAAGGAAACTCAGTTTTCACACTCTATGCTTAATGCCCATTGAGTGCCTAGGACTGAAATGAAGCTTGGTGAGATTCCCACACAAACCAATGCTCCACATGCGGGTTTCACATGCCACCAATTCCACATTCACAGACAACTTCAGCGCCAAAGCCGTTTTCAGATAGCCCTCAATACAAAGGCTCTAGGCGAAAATATTGGTGTGAGAGCTAATTCAATCAAGGAAACACTGCATGTTGGTGAAGCGCATATTGAAGAAGAATCAGCCGAGTGGTTCTTGTGGGAGAACAACTCCATTTGGCTCACTAACTTCACACACCATCAGGCTTCCAAGCAGCTCTCAAGGAAACTCAGTTTTCACACTCTAGCTTAATGCCCTTTGAGTGCCTAGGAATGAAATGCACCTGGTAGAGCATCCCACACAAACCAATGCTCCACATGCGGGTATCACATGCCACCAACTCCACATTCACAGACAACTTCAGCGCCAAAGCCATTTTCAGATAGCCCTCAATGCAAAGGCTCTAGACGCAAATATTGGTGTGAGAGCTAATTCAATCAAGGAAACACTGCATGTTGGTGAAGCGCATATTGAGGAAGAATCAGCCGAGTGGTTCTTGTGGGACAACAACTCTGTTTGGCTCACTAACTTCACACACCATCAGGCTTCCAAGCAGCTCTCAAGGAAACTCAGTTTTCACACTCTAGGCTTAATGCCCTTTGAGTGCCTAGGAATGAAATGCACCTGGTAGAGCATCCCACACAAACGAATGCTCCACATGCGGGTTTCACATGCCACCAACTCCACATTCACAGACAACTTCAGCGCCAGAGCCATTTTCAGATAGCCCTCAATGCAAAGGCTCTAGGCGCAAATATTGGTGTGAGAGCTAATTCAATCAAGGAAACACTGCATGTTGGTGAAGCGCATATTGAAGAAGAATCAGGCGAGTGGTTCTTGTGGGACAACAACTCCATTTGGCTCACTAACTTCACACACCGTCAGGCTTCCAAGCAGCTCTCAAGGAAACTCAGTTTTCACACTCTAGGCTTAATGCCCTTTGAGTGCCTAGGAATGAAATGCACCTGGTAGAGCATCCCACACAAACCAATGCTCCACATGCGGGTTTCACATGCCACCAACTCCACATTCACAGACAACTTCAGCGCCAAAGCCATTTTCAGATAGCCCTCAATGCAAAGGCTCTAGGAGAAAATATTGGTGTGAGAGCTAATTCAATCAAGGAAACACTGCATGTTGGTGAAGCGCATATTGAAGAAGAATCAGCCGAGTGGTTCTTGTGAGAGAACACCTATATTTGGCTGACTAACTTCACACACCATCAGGCTTCCAAGCAACTCTCAAGGAAACTCAGTTTTCACACTCTAGGCTTAATGCCCTTTGAGTGCACTATGTAGGAATGAACCTGGTAGAGCATCCCACACAAACCCATGCTCCACATGCGGGTTTCACATGCCACCAACTCCATATTCACAGACAACTTCAGCGCCAAAGCCATTTTCAGATAGCCCTCAATGCAAAGGCTCTAGGCCCAAATATTGGTGTGAGAGCTAATTCAATCAAGGAAACACTGCATGTTGGTGAAGGGCATATTGAAGAAGGATCAGCCGAGTGGTTCTTGTGGGAGAACAACTCCATTTGGCTCACTAACTTCACACACCATCAGGCTTCCAAGCAGCTTTCAAAGAAATTCAGTTTTCACACCCTAGGCTTAATGCCCTTTGAGTGCATTATGTAGGGATGAACCTGGTAGAGCATCCCACACAAACCAATGCTCCACATGCGGGTTTCACATGCCACCAACTCCACATTCACAGACAACTTCAGCGCCAAAGCCATTTTCAGATAGCCCTCAATGCAAAGGCTCTAGGCGAAAATATTGGTGTGAGTGCTAATTCAATCAAGGAAACACTGCATGTTGGTGAAGCGCATATTGAAGAAGAATCAGCCGAGTGGTTCTTGTGGGAGAACAACTCCATTTGGCTCACTAACTTCACACACCATCAGGCTTCCAAGCAGCTCTCAAGGAAACTCAGTTTTCACACTCTAGGCTTAATGCCCTTTGAGTGCCTAGGACTGAAATGAACCTGGTAGAGCATCCCACACAAACCAATGCTCCACATGCGGGTTTCACATGCCACCAACTCCACATTCACAGACAACTTCAGCGCCAAAGCCATTTTCAGATAGCCCTCAATACAAAGGCTCTAGGCGCAAATATTGGTGTGAGAGCTAATTCAATCAAGGAAACACTGCATGTTGGTGAAGCGAATATTGAAGAAGAATCAGCCGAGTGGTTCTTGTGGGAGAACACCTATGTTTGGCTGACTAACTTCACACACCGTCAGGCTTCCAAGCAGCTCTTAAGGAAACTCAGTTTTCACACTCTATGCTTAATGCCCATTGAGTGCCTAGGACTGAAATGAAGCTTGGTGAGATTCCCACACAAACCAATGCTCCACATGCGGGTTTCACATGCCACCAACTCCACATTCACAGACAACTTCAGCGCCAAAGCCATTTTCAGATAGCCCTCAATGCAAAGGCTCTAGGCGCAAATATTGGTGTGAGAGCTAATTCAATCAAGGAAACACTGCATGTTGGTGAAGCGCATATTGAAGAAGAATCAGCCGAGTGGTTCTTGTGGGACAACAACTCCATTTGGCTCACTAACTTCACACACCATCAGGCTTCCAAGCAGCTCTCAAGGAAACTCAGTTTTCACACTCTAGGCTTAACGCCCTTTGAGTGCCTAGGAATGAAATGCACCTGGTAGAGCATCCCACACAAACCAATGCTCCACATGCGGGTTTCACATGCCCCCAACTCCACATTCACAGACAACTTCAGCGCCAAAGCCATTTTCAGATAGCCCTCAATGCAAAGGCTCTAGGTGCAAATATTGGTGTGAGAGCTAATTCAATCAAGGAAACACTGCATGTTGGTGAAGCGCATATTGAAGAAGAATCAGCCGAGTGGTTCTTGTGGGGGAACAACTCCATTTGGCTCACTAACTTCACACACCATCAGGCTTCCAAGCAGCTCTCAAGGAAACTCAGTTTTCACACTCTAGGCTTAATGCCCTTTGAGTGCATTATCTAGGAATGAACCTGGTAGAGCATCCCACACAAACCAATGCTCCACATGCGGGTTTCACATGCCACCAACTCCACATTCACAGACAACTTCAGCGCCAAAGCCATTTTCAGATAGCCCTCAATACAATGGCTCTAGGCGCAAATATTGGTGTGAGAGCTAATTCAATCAAGGAAACACTGCATGTTGGTGAAGCGCATATTGAAGAAGAATCAGCCGAGTGGTTCTTGTGGGAGAACAACTCCATTTTGGCTCACTAACTTCACACACCATCAGGCTTCCATACAGCTCTCAAGGAAACTCAGTTTTCACACTCTATGCTTAATGCCCATTGAGTGCCTAGGACTGAAATGAAGCTTGGTGAGCCTCCCGCACAAACCAATGCTCCACATGCGGGTTTCACATGCCACCAATTCTACATTCACAGACAACTTCAGCGCCAAAGCCGTTTTCAGATAGCCCTCAATACAAAGGCTCTAGGCGAAAATATTGGTGTGAGAGCTAATTCAATCAAGGAAACACTGCATGTTGGTGAAGCGCATATTGAAGAAGAATCAGCCGAGTGGTTGTTGTGGGAGAACAACTCCATTTGGCTCACTAAATTCACACACCATCAGGCTTCCAAGCAGCTCTCAAGGAAACTCAGTTTTCACACTCTAGCTTAATGCCCTTTGAGTGCCTAGGAATGAAATGCACCTGGTAGAGCATCCCACACAAACCAATGCTCCACATGCGGGTTTCACATGCCACCAACTCCACATTCACAGACAACTTCAGCGCCAAAGCCATTTTCAGATAGCCCTCAATGCAAAGGCTCTAGACGCAAATATTGGTGTGAGAGCTAATTCAATCAAGGAAACACTGCATGTTGGTGAAGCGCATATTGAGGAAGAATCAGCCGAGTGGTTCTTGTGGGACAACAACCCTGTTTGGCTCACTAACTTCACACACCATCAGGCTTCCAAGCAGCTCTCAAGGAAACTCAGTTTTCACACTCTAGGCTTAATGCCCTTTGAGTGCCTAGGAATGAAATGCACCTGGTAGAGCATCCCACACAAACGAATGCTCCACATGCGGGTTTCACATGCCACCAACTCCACATTCACAGACAACTTCAGCGCCAGAGCCATTTTCAGATAGCCCTCAATGCAAAGGCTCTAGGCGCAAATATTGGTGTGAGAGCTAATTCAATCAAGGAAACACTGCATGTTGGTGAAGCGCATATTGAAGAAGAATCAGGCGAGTGGTTCTTGTGGGACAACAACTCCATTTGGCTCACTAACTTCACACACCGTCAGGCTTCCAAGCAGCTCTCAAGGAAACTCAGTTTTCACACTCTAGGCTTAATGCCCTTTGAGTGCCTAGGAATGAAATGCACCTGGTAGAGCATCCCACACAAACCAATGCTCCACATGCGGGTTTCACATGCCACCAACTCCACATTCACAGACAACTTCAGCGCCAAAGCCATTTTCAGATAGCCCTCAATGCAAAGGCTCTAGGAGAAAATATTGGTGTGAGAGCTAATTCAATCAAGGAAACACTGCATGTTGGTGAAGCGCATATTGAAGAAGAATCAGCCGAGTGGTTCTTGTGAGAGAACACCTATATTTGGCTGACTAACTTCACACACCGTCAGGCTTCCAAGCAACTCTCAAGGAAACTCAGTTTTCACACTCTAGGCTTAATGCCCTTTGAGGGCACTATGTAGGAATGAACCTGGTAGAGCATCCCACACAAACCCATGCTCCACATGCGGGTTTCACATGCCACCAACTCCACATTCACAGACAACTTCAGCGAAAAGCCATTTTCAGATAGCCCTCAATGCAAAGGCTCTAGGCCCAAATATTGGTGTGAGAGCTAATTCAATCAAGGAAACACTGCATGTTGGTGAAGGGCATATTGAAGAAGGATCAGCGAGTGGTTCTTGTGGAGAACAACTCCATTTGGCTCACTAACTTCACACACCATCAGGCTTCCAAGCAGCTTTCAAAGAAATTCAGTTTTCACACCCTAGGCTTAATGCCCTTTGAGTGCATTATGTAGGGATGAACCTGGTAGAGCATCCCACACAAACCAATGCTCCACATGCGGGTTTCACATGCCACCAACTCCACATTCACAGACAACTTCACGCGCCAAAGCCATTTTCAGATAGCCCTCATGCAAAGGCTCTAGGCGAAAATATTGGTGTGAGTGCTAATTCAATCAAGGAAACACTGCATGTTGGTGAAGCGCATATTGAAGAACAATCAGCCGAGTGGTTCTTGTGGGAGAACAACTCCATTTGGCTCACTAACTTCACACACACCATCAGGCTTCCAAGCAGCTCTCAAGGAAACTCAGTTTTCACACTCTAGGCTTAATGCCCTTTGAGTGCCTAGGACTGAAATGAACCTGGTAGAGCATCCCACACAAACCAATGCTCCACATGCGGGTTTCACATGCCACCAACTCCACATTCACAGACAACTTCAGCGCCAAAGCCATTTTCAGATAGCCCTCAATACAAAGGCTCTAGGCGCAAATATTGGTGTGAGAGCTAATTCAATCAAGGAAACACTGCATGTTGGTGAAGCGAATATTGAAGAAGAATCAGCCGAGTGGTTCTTGTGGGAGAACACCTATGTTTGGCTGACTAACTTCACACTACCGTCAGGCTTCCAAGCAGCTCTTAAGGAAACTCAGTTTTCACACTCTAGGCTTAATGCCCTTTGAGTGCATTATGTAGGAATGAACCTGGTAGAGCATCCCACACAAACCCATGCTCCACATGCGGGTTTCACATGCCACCAACTCCACATTCACAGACAAATTCAGCGCCAAAGCCATTTTCAGATAGCCCTCAATGCAAAGGCTCTAGATGCAAATATTGGTGTGAGAGCTAATTCAAACAAGGAAACACTGCATGTTGGTGAAGCGCATATTGAAGAAGAATCAGCCGAGTGGTTCTTGTGGGAGAACACCTCCACTTGCTCACTAACTTCACACACCATCAGACTTCCAAGCAGCTCTCAAGGAAACTCAGTTTCACACTCTAGGCTTAATGCCCTTTGAGTGCCTAGGACTGAAATGAACCTGGTAGAGCATCCCACACAAACCAATGCTCCACATGCGGGTTTCACATTCCACCAACTCCACATTCACAGACAACTTCAGCGCCAAAGCCATTTTCACATAGCCTCAATGCAAAGGCTCTAGGTGCAAATATTGGTGTGAGAGCTAATTCAATCAAGGAAACACTGCATGTTGCTTGAAGCGCATATTAAAGAAGAATCAGCCGAGTGGTTCTTGTGGGAGAACAACTCCATTTGGCTCACTAACTTCACACACCATCAGGCTTCCAAGCAGCTCTCAAGGAACTCAGTTTTCACACTCTAGGCTTAATGCCCTTTGTGTGCATTTTGTAGGAATGAACCTGGTAGAGCATCCCACACAAACCCATGCTCCACATGCGGGTTTCACATGCCACCAACTCCACATTCACAGACAACTTCAGCGCCAAAGCCATTTCAGATAGCCCTCAATGCAAAGGCTCTAGGAGAAAATATTGGTGTGAGAGCTAATTCAATCAAGGAAACAGTGCATGTTGGTGAAGCGCATATTGAAGAAGAATCAGCCGAGTGGTTCTTGTGAGAGAACACCTATATTGGCTGACTAACTTCACACACTCGTCAGGCTTCCAAGCAACTCTCAAGGAAACTCAGTTTTCACACTCTAGGCTTAATGCCCTTTGAGTGCATTATCTAGGAATGAACCTGTAGAGCATCCCACACAAACCCATGCTCCACATGCGGGTTTCACATGCCACCAACTCCACATTCACAGACAACTTCAGCGACAAAGCCATTTTCAGATAGCCCTCAATGCAAAGGCTCTAGGCCCAAATATTGGTGTGAGAGCTAATTCAATCAAGGAAACACTGCATGTTGGTGAAGGGCATATTGAAGAAGGATCAGCCGAGTGGTTCTTGTGGGAGAACAACTCCATTTGGCTCACTAACTTCACACACCATCAGGCTTCCAAGCAGCTTTCAAAGAAATTCAGTTTTCACACCCTAGGCTTAATGCCCTTTGAGTGCATTATGTAGGGATGAACCTGGTAGAGCATCCCACACAAACCAATGCTCCACATGCGGGTTTCACATGCCACCAACTCCACATTCACAGACAACTTCAGCGCCAAAGCCATTTTCAGATAGCCCTCAATGCAAAGGCTCTAGGCGAAAATATTCGTGGTGAGTGCTAATTCAATCAAGGAAACACTGCATGTTGGTGAAGCGCATATTGAAGAACAATCAGCCGAGTGGTTCTTGTGGGAGAACAACTCCATTTGGCTCACTAACTTCACACACCATCAGGCTTCCAAGCAGCTCTCAAGGAAACTCAGTTTTCACACTCTAGGCTTAATGCCCTTTGAGTGCCTAGGACTGAAATGAACCTGGTAGAGCATCCCACACAAACCAATGCTCCACATGCGGGTTTCACATGCCACCAACTCCACATTCACAGACACTTCAGCGCAAAGCCGTTTCAGATAGCCCTCAATACAAAGGCTCTAGGCGCAAATATTGGTGTGAGAGCTAATTCAATCAAGAAACACTGCATGTTGGTGAAGCGAATATTGAAGAAGAAACAGCCGAGTGGTTCTTGTGGAGAACACCTATGTTTGGCTGACTAACTTCACACACCGTCAGGCTTCCAAGCAGCTCTTAAGGAAACTCAGTTTTCACACTCTAGGCTTAATGCCCTTTGAGTGCATTATGTAGGAATGAACCTGGTAGAGCATCCCACACAAACCCATGCTCCACATGCGGTTTCACATGCCACAACTCCACATTCACAGACAACTTCAGCGCCAAAGCCATTTTCAAGATAGCCCTCAATGCAAAGGCTCTAGGTGCAAATATTGTGTGAGAGCTAATTCAATCAAGAAACACTGCATGTTGGTGAAGGCGCATATTGAAGAAGAATCAGTCCGAGTGGTTCTTGTGGGAGAACAACTCCATTTGGCTCACTAACTTCACACACCATCAGGCTTCCAAGCAGCTCTCAAGGAAACTCAGTTTTCACACTCAAGGCTTAATGCCCTTTGAGTGCATTATCTAGGAATGAACCTGTAGAGCATCCCACACAAACCAATGCTCCACATGCGGATTTCACATGCCACCAACTCCACATTCACAGACAAATTCAGCGCCAAAGCCATTTTCAGATAGCCCTCAATGCAAAGGCTCTAGATGCAAATATTGTGTGAGAGCTAATTCAAACAAGGAAACACTGCATGTTGGTGAAGCGCATATTGAAGAAGAATCAGCCGAGTGGTTCTTGTGGGAGAACACCTCCACTTGGCTCACTAACTTCACACACCATCAGACTTCCAAGCAGCTCTCAAGGAAACTCAGTTTTCACACTCTAGGCTTAATGCCCTTTGAGTGCCTAGGACTGAAATGAACCTGGTAGAGCATCCACACAAACCAATGCTCCCCACATGCGGGTTTCACATTCCACCAACTCCACATTCACAGACAACTTCAGCGCCAAAGCCATTTTCACATAGCCCTCAATGCAAAGGCTCTAGGTGCAATATTGGTGTGAGAGCTAATTCAATCAAGGAAACACTGCATGTTGGTGAAGCGCATATTGAAGAAGGATCAGCCCAGTGGTTCTTGTGGAGAACAACTCCATTTGGCTCACTAACTTCACACACCATCAGGCTTCCAAGCAGCTCCAAGGAAACTCAGTTTTCACACTCTAGGCTTAATGCCCTTTGTGTGCATTTTGTAGGAATGAACCTGGTAGAGCATCCCACACAAACCCATGCTCCACATGCGGGTTTCACATGCCACCAACTCCACATTCACAGACAACTTCAGCGCCAAAGCCATTTTCACATAGCCCTCAATGCAAAGGCTCTAGGTGCAAATATTGGTGTGAGAGCTAATTCAATCAAGGAAACACTGCATGTTGGGTGAAGCGCATATTGAAGAAGGATCAGCCCAGTGGTTCTTGTGGGAGAACAACTCCATTTGGCTCACTAACTTCACACACCATCAGGCTTCCAAGCAGCTCTCAAGGAAACTCAGTTTTCACACTCTAGGCTTAATTCCTTTGAGTGCATTATCTAGGAATGAACCTGGTAGAGCATCCCACACGAACCAATGCTCCACATGCGGGTTTCACATGCCACCAACTCCACATTCACAGACAACTTCAGCGCCAAAGCCATTTTCAGATAGCCCCTCAATGCAAAGGCTCTAGGCACAAATATTGGTGTGAGAGCTAATTCAATCAAGGAAACACTGCATGTTGGTGAAGCGCATATTGAAGAAGAATCAGCGAGTGGTTCATGTGGGAGATCAACTCCATTTGGCTCACTAACTTCACACACCATCAGGCTTCCAAGCAGCTCTCAAGGAAACTAAGTTTTCACACTCAAGGCTTAATGCCCTTTGAGTGCATTTTGTAGGAATGAACCTGGTAGAGCATCCCACACAAACCCATGCTCCACATGCGGGTTTCACATGCCACCAACTCCACATTCACAGACAACTTCAGCGCCAAAGCCATTTTCAGATAGCCCTCAATGCAAAGGCTCTAGGCCCAAATATTGGTGTGAGAGCTAATTCAATCAAGGAAACACTGCATGTTGGTGAAGGGCATATTGAAGAAGGATCAGCCGAGTGGTTCTTGTGGGAGAACAACTCCATTTGGCTCACTAACTTCACACACCATCAGGCTTCCAAGCAGCTTTCAAAGAAATTCAGTTTTCACACCCTAGGCTTAATGCCCTTTGAGTGCATTATGTAGGGATGAACCTGGTAGAGCATCCCACACAAACCAATGCTCCACATGCGGGTTTCACATGCCACCAACTCCACATTCACAGACAACTTCAGCGCCAAAGCCATTTTCAGATAGCCCTCAATGCAAAGGCTCTAGGCGAAAATATTGGTGTGAGTGCTAATTCAATCAAGGAAACACTGCATGTTGGTGAAGCGCATATTGAAGAACAATCAGCCGAGTGGTTCTTGTGGGAGAACAACTCCATTTGGCTCACTAACTTCACACACCATCAGGCTTCCAAGCAGCTCTCAAGGAAACTCAGTTTTCACACTCTAGGCTTAATGCCCTTTGAGTGCCTAGGACTGAAATGAACCTGGTAGAGCATCCCACACAAACCAATGCTCCACATGCGGGTTTCACATGCCACCAACTCCACATTCACAGACAACTTCAGCGCCAAAGCCATTTTCAGATAGCCCTCAATACAAAGGCTCTAGGCGCAAATATTGGTGTGAGAGCTAATTCAATCAAGGAAACACTGCATGTTGGTGAAGCGAATATTGAAGAAGAATCAGCCGAGTGGTTCTTGTGGGAGAACACCTATGTTTGGCTGACTAACTTCACACACCGTCAGGCTTCCAAGCAGCTCTTAAGGAAACTCAGTTTTCACACTCTAGGCTTAATGCCCTTTGAGTGCATTATGTAGGAATGAACCTGGTAGAGCATCCCACACAAACCCATGCTCCACATGCGGGTTTCACATGCCACCAACTCCACATTCACAGACAACTTCAGCGCCAAAGCCATTTTCAGATAGCCCTCAATGCAAAGGCTCTAGGTGCAAATATTGGTGTGAGAGCTAATTCAATCAAGGAAACACTGCATGTTGGTGAAGCGCATATTGAAGAAGAATCAGCCGAGTGGTTCTTGTGGGAGAACAACTCCATTTGGCTCACTAACTTCACACACCATCAGGCTTCCAAGCAGCTCTCAAGGAAACTCAGTTTTCACACTCAAGGCTTAATGCCCTTTGAGTGCATTTTGTAGGAATGAACCTGGTAGAGCATCCCACACAAACCAATGCTCCACATGCGGATTTCACATGCCACCAACTCCACATTCACAGACAAATTCAGCGCCAAAGCCATTTTCAGATAGCCCTCAATGCAAAGGCTCTAGATGCAAATATTGGTGTGAGAGCTAATTCAAACAAGGAAACACTGCATGTTGGTGAAGCGCATATTGAAGAAGAATCAGCCGAGTGGTTCTTGTGGGAGAACACCTCCACTTGGCTCACTAACTTCACACACCATCAGACTTCCAAGCAGCTCTCAAGGAAACTCAGTTTTCACACTCTAGGCTTAATGCCCTTTGAGTGCCTAGGACTGAAATGAACCTGGTAGAGCATCCCACACAAACCAATGCTCCACATGCGGGTTTCACATTCCACCAACTCCACATTCACAGACAACTTCAGCGCCAAAGCCATTTTCACATAGCCCTCAATGCAAAGGCTCTAGGTGCAAATATTGGTGTGAGAGCTAATTCAATCAAGGAAACACTGCATGTTGTTGAAGCGCATATTAAAGAAGAATCAGCCGAGTGGTTCTTGTGGGAGAACAACTCCATTTGGCTCACTAACTTCACACACCATCAGGCTTCCAAGCAGCTCTCAAGGAAACTCAGTTTTCACACTCTAGGCTTAATGCCCTTTGTGTGCATTTTGTAGGAATGAACCTGGTAGAGCATCCCACACAAACCCATGCTCCACATGCGGGTTTCACATGCCACCAACTCCACATTCACAGACAACTTCAGCGCCAAAGCCATTTTCACATAGCCCTCAATGCAAAGGCTCTATGTGCAAATATTGGTGTGAGAGCTAATTCAATCAAGGAAACACTGCATGTTGGTGAAGCGCATATTGAAGAAGGATCAGCCCAGTGGTTCTTGTGGGAGAACAACTCCATTTGGCTCACTAACTTCACACACCATCAGGCTTCCAAGCAGCTCTCAAGGAAACTCAGTTTTCACACTCTAGGCTTAATGCCTTTTGAGTGCATTATCTAGGAATGAACCTGGTAGAGCATCCCACACGAACCAATGCTCCACATGCGGGTTTCACATGCCACCAACTCCACATTCACAGACAACTTCAGCGCCAAAGCCATTTTCAGATAGCCCTCAATGCAAAGGCTCTAGGCCCAAATATTGGTGTGAGAGCTAATTCAATCAAGGAAACACTGCATGTTGGTGAAGCGCATATTGAAGAAGAATCAGCCGAGTGGTTCTTGTGGGAGATCAACTCCATTTGGCTCACTAACTTCACACACCATCAGGCTTCCAAGCAGCTCTCAAGGAAACTAAGTTTTCACACTCAAGGCTTAATGCCCTTTGAGTGCATTTTGTAGGAATGAACCGAATGAACCTGGTAGAGCATCCCACACAAACCAATGCTCCACATGCGGATTTCACATGCCACCAACTCCACATTCACAGACAACTTCAGCGCCAAAGCCATTTTCAGATAGCCCTCAATGCAAAGGCTCTAGGCGCAAATATTGGTGTGAGAGCTAATTCAATCAAGGAAACACTGCATGTTGGTGAAGCGCATATTGAAGAAGAATCAGCCGAGTGGTTCTTGTGGGAGAACAACTCCATTTGGCTCACTAACTTCACACACCATCAGGCTTCCAAGCAGCTCTCAAGGAAACTCAGTTTTCACACTCTAGGCTTAATGCCATTTGAGTGCATTATCTAGGAATGAACCTGGTAGAGCATCCCACACAAACCAATGCTCCACATGCGGGTTTCACATGCCACCAACTCCACATTCACAGACAACTTCAGCGCCAAAGCCATTTTCAGATAGCCCTCAATGCAAAGGCTCTAGGCACAAATATTGGTGTGAGAGCTAATTCAATCAAGGAAACACTGCATGTTGGTGAAGCGCATATTGAAGAAGGATCAGCCGAGTGGTTCTTGTGGGAGACACCTCCATTTGGCTCACTAACTTCACACCCCATCTGGCTTCTAAGCAGCTCTCAAGGAAACTCAGTTTTCACACTCTAGGCTTAATGCCCTTTGAGTGCATTATGTAGGAATGAACCTGGTAGAGCATCCCACACAAACCAATGCTCCACATGCGGGTTTCACATGCCACCAACTCCACATTCACAGACAACTTCAGCACCAAAGCCATTTTCAGATAGCCCTCAATGCAAAGGCTCTAGGCCCAAATATTGGTGTGAGAGCTAATTCAATCAAGGAAACACTGCATGTTGGTGAAGCGCATATTGAAGAAGAATCAGCCGAGTGGTTCTTGTGGGAGATCAACTCCATTTGGCTCACTAACTTCACACACCATCAGGCTTCCAAGCAGCTCTCAAGGAAACTCAGTTTTCACACTCAAGGCTTAATGCCCTTTGAGTGCATTTTGTAGGAATGAACCTGGTAGAGCATCCACACAAACCAATGCTCCACATGCGGATTTCACATGCCACCAACTCCACATTCACAGACAACTTCAGCGCCAAAGCCATTTTCAGATAGCCCTCAATGCAAAGGCTCTAGATGCAAATATTGGTGTGAGAGCTAATTCAATCAAGGAAACACTGCATGTTGGTGAAGCGCATATTGAAGAAGAATCAGCCGAGTGGTTCTTGTGGAGAACACCTCCACTTGGCTCACTAACTTCACACACCATCAGACTTCCAAGCAGCTCTCAAGGAAACTCAGTTTTCACACTCTAGGCTTAATGCCCTTTGAGTGCCTAGGACTGAAATGAACCTGGTAGAGCATCCCACACAAACCAATGCTCCACATGCGGGTTTCACATTCCACCAACTCCACATTCACAGACAACTCAGCGCCAAAGCCATTTTCACATAGCCCTCAATGCAAAGGCTCTAGGTGCAAATATTGGTGTGAGAGCTAATTCAATCAAGGAAACACTGCATGTTGTTGAAGCGCATATTAAAGAAGAATCAGCCGAGTGGTTCTTGTGGGAGAACAACTCCATTTGGCTCACTAACTTCACACACCATCAGGCTTCCAAGCAGCTCTCAAGGAAACTCAGTTTTCACACTCAAGGCTTAATGCCCTTTGTGTGCATTTTGTAGGAATGAACCTGGTAGAGCATCCCACACAAACCCATGCTCCACATGCGGGTTTCACATGCCACCAACTCCACATTCACAGACAACTTCAGCGCCAAAGCCATTTTCACATAGCCCTCAATGCAAAGGCTCTAGGCGAAAATATTGGTGTGAGAGCTAATTCAATCAAGGAAACACTGCATGTTGGTGAAGCGCATATTGAAGAAGGATCAGCCGAGTGGTTCTTGTGGAGAACAACTCCATTTGGCTCACTAACTTCACACACCATCAGGCTTCCAAGCAGCTCTCAAGGAAACTCAGTTTTCACACTCTAGGCTTAATGCCCTTTGAGTGCATTATCTAGGAATGAACCTGGTAGAGCATCCCACACGAACCAATGCTCCACATGCGGGTTTCACATGCCACCAACTCCACATTCACAGACAACTTCAGCGCCAAAGCCATTTTCAGATAGCCCTCAATGCAAAGGCTCTAGGCCCAAATATTGGTGTGAGAGCTAATTCAATCAAGGAAACACTGCATGTTGGTGAAGCGCATATTGAAGAAGAATCAGCCGAGTGGTTCTTGTGGGAGATCAACTCCATTTGGCTCACTAACTTCACACACCATCAGGCTTCCAAGCAGCTCTCAAGGAAACTAAGTTTTCACACTCAAGGCTTAATGCCCTTTGAGTGCATTTTGTAGGAATGAACCTGGTAGAGCATCCCACACAAACCAATGCTCCACATGCGGATTTCACATGCCACCAACTCCACATTCACAGACAACTTCAGCGCCAAAGCCATTTTCAGATAGCCCTCAATGCAAAGGCTCTAGGCGCGAATATTGGTGTGAGAGCTAATTCAATCAAGGAAACACTGCATGTTGGTGAAGCGCATATTGAAGAAGTATCAGCCGAGTGGTTCTTGTGGGACAACAACTCCATTTGGCTCACTAACTTCACACACCATCAGGCTTGCATGCAGCTCTCAAGGAAACTCAGTTTTCACACACTAGGCTTAATGCCCTTTGAGTGCATTATGTAGGAATGAACCTGGTAGAGCATCCCACACAAACAATGCTCCACATGCGGGTTTCACATGCCACCAACTCCATGTTCACAGACAACTTCAGCGCCAAAGCCATTTTCAGATAGCCCTCAATGCAAAGGCTCTAGGCCGAAATATTGGTGTGAGAGCTAATGCAATCAAGGAAACACTGCATGTTGGTGAAGCGCATATTGAAGAAGAATCAGCCGAGTGGTTCTTGTGGGAGAACAACTCCATTTGCTCACTAACTTCACACACCATCAGGCTTCCAAGCAGCTCTCAAGGAAACTCAGTTTTCACACTCTATGCTTAATGCCCTTTGAGTGCATTTTGTAGGAATGAACCTGGTAGAGCATCCCACACAAACCAATGCTCCACATGCGGGTTTCACATGCCACCAACTCCACATTCACAGACAACTTCAGCGCCAAAGCCATTTTCAGATAGCCCTCAATACAAAGGCTCTAGGCCCAAATATTGGTGTGAGAGCTAATTCAATCAAGGAAACACTGCATGTTGGTGAAGCGCATATTGAAGAAGAATCAGCAGAGTGGTTCTTGTGGGAGAACAACTCCATTTGGCTCACTAACTTCACACACCATCAGGCTTCCAAGCAGCTCTCAAGGAAACTCAGTTTTCACACTCTAGGCTTAATGCCATTTGAGTGCATTATCTAGGAATGAACCTGGTAGAGCATCCCACACAAACCAATGCTCCACATGCGGGTTTCACATGCCACCAACTCCACATTCACAGACAACTTCAGCGCCAAAGCCATTTTCAGATAGCCTCAATGCAAAGGCTCTAGGCACAAATATTGGTGTGAGAGCTAATTCAATCAAGGAAACACTGCATGTTGGTGAAGCGCATATTGAAGAAGGATCAGCCGAGTGGTTCTTGTGGGAGAACACCTCCATTTGGCTCACTAACTTCACACCCCATCTGGCTTCTAAGCAGCTCTCAAGGAAACTCAGTTTTCACACTCTAGGCTTAATGCCCTTTGAGTGCATTATGTAGGAATGAACCTGGTAGAGCATCCCACACAAACCAATGCTCCACATGCGGGTTTCACATGCCACCAACTCCACATTCACAGACAACTTCAGCGCCAAAGCCATTTTCAGATAGCTCTCAATGCAAAGGCTCTAGGCGCAAATATTGGTGTGAGAGCTAATTCAATCAAGGAAACACTGCATGTTGGTGAAGCGCATATTGAAGAAGAATAAGCCGAGTGGTTCTTGTGGGAGAACATATCCATTTGGCTGACTAACTTCACACCCCATCAGGCTTCCAAGCAGCTTTCAAGGAAACTCAGTTTTCACACTCTAGGCTTAATGCCCTTTGAGTGCCTAGGACTGAAATGAACCTGGTAGAGCATCCCACACAAACCAATGCTCCACATGCGGGTTTCACATTCCACCAACTCCACATTCACAGACAACTTCAGCGCCAAAGCCATTTTCAGATAGCCCTCAATGCCAAGGCTCTAGGCACAAATATTGGTGTGAAAGCTAATTCAATCAAGGAAACACTGCATGTTGGTGAAGCGCATATTGAAGAAGGATCAGCCGAGTGGTTCTTGTGGGAGAACACCTCCATTTGGCTCACTAACTTCACACCCCATCTGGCTTCTAAGCAGCTCTCAAGGAAACTCAGTTTTCACACTCTAGGCTTAATGCCCTTTGAGTGCATTATGTAGGAATGAACCTGGTAGAGCATCCCACACAAACCAATGCTCCACAGGCGGGTTTCACATGCCACCAACTCCACATTCACAGACAACTTCAGCGCCAAAGCCATTTTCAGATAGCTCTCAATGCAAAGGCTCTAGGCGCAAATATTGGTGTGAGAGCTAATTCAATCAAGGAAACACTGCATGTTGGTGAAGCGCATATTGAAGAAGAATAAGCCGAGTGGTTCTTGTGGGAGAACATATCCATTTGGCTGACTAACTTCACACCCCATCAGGCTTCCAAGCAGCTTTCAAGGAAACTCAGTTTTCACACTCTAGGCTTAATGCCCTTTGAGTGCCTAGGACTGAAATGAACCTGGTAGAGCATCCCACACAAACCAATGCTCCACATGCGGGTTTCACATTCCACCAACTCCACATTCACAGACAACTTCAGCGCCAAAGCCATTTTCAGATAGCCCTCAATACAAAGGCTCTAGGCGCAAATATTGGTGTGAGAGCTAATTCAATCAAGGAAACACTGCATGTTGGTGAAGCGCATATTGAAGAAGAATCAGCCGAGTGGTTCTTGTGGGAGAACACCTATATTTGGCTGACTAACTTCACACACCATCAGGCTTCCAAGCAGCTCTCAAGGAAACTCAGTTTTCACACTCTAGGCTTAATGCCCTTTGAGTGCCTACGACTGAAATGAAGCTTGGTGAGCTTCCCGCACAAACTAATGCTCCACAAGCGGGTTTCACATGCCACCAACTCCACATTCACAGACAACTTCAGCGCCAAAGCCATTTTCAGATAGCCCTCAATGCAAAGGCTCTAGGCACAAATATTGGTGTGAGAGCTAATTCAATCAAGGAAACACTGCATGTTGTTGAAGCGCATATTGAAGAAGAATCAGCCGAGTGGTTCTTGTGGGAGAACAACTCCATTTGGCTCACTAACTTCACACACCATCAGGCTTCCAAGCAGCTCTCAAGGAAACTCAGTTTTCACACTCTAGGCTTAATGCCCTTTGAGTGCATTATCTAGGAATGAACCTGGTAGAGCATCACACACAAACCAATGCTCCACATGCGGGTTTCACATGCCACCAACTCCACATTCACAGACAACTTCAGCGCCAAAGCCATTTTCAGATAGCCCTCAATGCAAAGGCTCTAGGCCCAAATATTGGTGTGAGAGCTAATTCAATCAAGGAAACACTGCATGTTGGTGAAGCGCATATTGAAGAAGAATCAGCCGAGTGGTTCTTGTGGGAGATCAACTCCATTTGGCTCACTAACTTCACACACCATCAGGCTTCCAAGCAGCTCTCAAGGAAACTCAGTTTTCACACTCAAGGCTTAATGCCCTTTGAGTGCATTTTGTAGGAATGAACCTGGTAGAGCATCCCACACAAACCAATGCTCCACATGCGGGTTTCACATTCCACCAACTCCACATTCACAGACAACTTCAGCGCCAAAGCCATTTTCAGATAGCCCTCAATACAAAGGCTCTAGGCGCAAATATTGGTGTGAGAGCTAATTCAATCAAGGAAACACTGCATGTTGGTGAAGCGCATATTGAAGAAGAATCAGCCGAGTGGTTTTTGTGGAGAACACCTATATTTGGCTGACTAACTTCACACACCGTCAGGCTTCCAAGCAGCTCTCAAGGAAACTCAGTTTTCACACTCTAGGCTTAATGCCCTTTGAGTGCATTTTGTAGGAATGAACCTGGTAGAGCATCCCACACAAACGAATGCTCCACATGCGGGTTTCACATGCCACCAACTCCACATTCACAGACAACTTCAGCGCCAAAGCCATTTTCACATAGCCCTCAATGCAAAGGCTCTAGGTGCAAATATTGGTGTGAGAGCTAATTCAATCAAGGAAAATCTGCATGTTGGTGAAGCGCATATTGAAGAAGGATCAGCCCAGTGGTTCTTGTGGGAGAACAACTCCATTTGGCTCACTAACTTCACACACCATCAGGCTTCCAAGCAGCTCTCAAGGAAACTCAGTTTTCACACTCTAGGCTTAATGCCCTTTGAGTGCCTACGACTGAAATGAAGCTTGGTGAGCTTCCCGCACAAACTAATGCTCCACAGGCGGGTTTCACATGCCACCAACTCCATGTTCACAGACAACTTCAGCGCCAAAGAGGTTTCAGAGAGCACTCAATGCAAAGGCTCTAGACAAAAATATTGGTGTGAGAGCTAATTCAATCAAGGAAACACTGCATGTTGGTGAAGCGCATATTGAAGAAGAATCAGCCGAGTGGTTCTTGTGGGAGAACACCTCCACTTGGCTCACTAACTTCACACACTATCAGGCTTCCAAGCAGCTCTCAAGGAAACTCAGTTTTCACACTCTATGCTTAATGCCCTTTGAGTGCATTATCTAGGAATGAACCTGGTAGAGCATCCCACAGGAACCAATGCTCCACATGCGGGTTTCACATGCCACCAACTCCACATTCACAGACAACTTCAGCGCCAAAGCCATTTTCAGATAGCCCTCAA
The DNA here is from genome assembly GCF_030435755.1 of Ochotona princeps. NCBI lineage: Eukaryota > Metazoa > Chordata > Mammalia > Lagomorpha > Ochotonidae > Ochotona > Ochotona princeps. The sequence continues at coordinate 70,019 of NW_026700914.1, forward strand.
TACAAAGGCTCTAGGAGAAAATATTGGTGTGAAAGCTAATTCAATCAAGGAAACACTGCATGTTGGTGAAGCGCATATTGAAGAAGAATCAGGCGAGTGGTTCTTGTGGGAGAACACCTCCATTTGGCTCACTAACTTCACACACCATCAGGCTTCCAAGCAGCTCTCAAGGAAACTCAGTTTTCACACTCCAGGCTTAATCCCCTTTGAGTGCATTATTTAGGAAAGAACCTGGTAGAGCGTCCCACACAAACCAATGCTCCACATGCGGGTTTCACATGCCACCAACTCCACATTCACAGACAACTTCAGCGCCAAAGCCATTTTCAGATAGCCCTCAATGCAAAGGCTCTAGACACAAATATTGGTGTGAGAGCTAATTCAATCAAGGAAACACTGCATGTTGGTGAAGCGCATATTGAAGAAGAATCAGCCGAGTGGTTCTTGTGGGAGAACACCTCCATTTGGCTGACTAACTTCACACCCCATCAGGCTTCCAAGCAGCTTTCAAGGAAACTCAGTTTTCACCCTCTAGGCTTAATGCCCTTTGAGTGCCTAGGACTGAAATGAACCTGGTAGAGCATCCCACACAAACCAATGCTCCACATGCGGGTTTCACATGCCACCAACTCCACATTCACAGACAACTTCAGCGCCAAAGCCATTTTCAGATAGCCCTCAATACAAAGGCTCTAGGCGCAAATTTTTGTGTGAGAGCTAATTCAATCAAGGAAACACTGCATGTTGGTGAAGCGCATATTGAAGAAGAATCAGCCGAGTGGTTTTTGTGGGAGAACACCTATATTTGGCTGACTAACTTCACACACCGTCAGGCTTCCAAGCAGCTCTCAAGGAAACTCAGTTTTCACACTCTAGGCTTAATGCCCTTTGAGTGCATTTTGTAGGAATGAACCTGGTAGAGCATCCCACACAAACCCATGCTCCACATGCGGGTTTCACATGCCACCAACTCCACATTCACAGACAACTTCAGCGCCAAAGCCATTTTCACATAGCCCTCAATGCAAAGGCTCTAGGCACAAATATTGGTGTGAGAGCTAATTCAATCAAGGAAACACTGCATGTTGGTGAAGCGCATATTGAAGAAGAATCAGCCGAGTGGTTCTTGTGGGAGAACAACTCCATTTGGCTCACTAACTTCACACCCCATCAGGCTTCCAAGCAGCTCTCAAGGAAACTCAGTTTTCACACTCTAGGCTTAATGCCCTTTGAGTGCCTACGACTGAAATGAAGCTTGGTGAGCTTCCCGCACAAACTAATGCTCCACAGGCGGGTTTCACATGCCACCAACTCCATGTTCACAGACAACTTCAGCGCCAAAGAGGTTTCAGAGAGCACTCAATGCAAAGGCTCTAGACACAAATATTGGTGTGAGAGCTAATTCAATCAAGGAAACACTGCATGTTGGTGAAGCGCATATTGAAGAAGAATCAGCCGAGTGGTTCTTGTGGGAGAACAACTCCATTTGGCTCACTAACTTCACACACCATCAGGCTTCCAAGCAGCTCTCAAGGAAACTCAGTTTTCACACTCTAGGCTTAATGCCCTTTGAGTGCATTATCTAGGAATGAACCTGGTAGAGCATCCCACAGGAACCAATGCTCCACATGCGGGTTTCACATGCCACCAACTCCACATTCACAGACAACTTCAGCGCCAAAGCCATTTTCAGATAGCCCTCAATACAAAGGCTCTAGGAGAAAATATTTGCGTGAAAGCTAATACAATCAAGGAAACACTGCATGTTGGTGAAGCGCATATTGAAGAAGAATCAGGCGAGTGGTTCTTGTGGGAGAACACCTCCATTTGGCTCACTAACTTCACACACCATCAGGCTTCCAAGCAGCTCTCAAGGAAACTCAGTTTTCACACTCCAGGCTTAATCCCCTTTGAGTGCATTATTTAGGAAAGAACCTGGTAGAGCGTCCCACACAAACCAATGCTCCACATGCGGGTTTCACATGCCACCAACTCCACATTCACAGACAACTTCAGCGCCAAAGCCATTTTCAGATAGCCCTCAATGCAAAGGCTCTAGGTGCAAATATTGGTGTGAGAGCTAATTCAATCAAGGAAACACTGCATGTTGGTGAAGTGCATATTGAAGAAGAATCAGCCGAGTGGTTCTTGTGGGAGAACAACTCCATTTGGCTCACTAACTTCACACACCATCAGGCTTCCAAGCAGCTCTCAAGGAAACTCAGTTTTCACACTCTAGGCTTAATGCCCTTTGAGTGCATTATGTAGGAATGAACCTGGTAGAGCATCCCACACAAACCAATGCTCCACATGCGGATTTCACATGCCACCAACTCCACATTCACAGACAACTTCAGCGCCAAAGCCATTTTCAGATAGCCCTCAATGCAAAGGCTCTAGGCGCAAATATTGGTGTGAGAGCTAATTCAATCAAGGAAACACTGCATGTTGGTGAAGCGCATATTGAAGAAGAATCAGCCGAGTGGTTCTTGTGGGACAACAACTCCATTTGGCTCACTAACTTCACACACCATCAGGCTTGCATGCAGCTCTCAAGGAAACTCAGTTTTCACACTCTAGGCTTAATGCCCTTTGAGTGCATTATCTAGGAATGAACCTGGTAGAGCATCCCACACAAACCAATGCTCCACATGCGGGTTTCACATGCCACCAACTCCACATTCACAGACAACTTCAGCGCCAAAGCCATTTTCAGATAGCCCTCAATGCAAAGGCTCTAGGCACAAATATTGGTGTGAGAGCTAATTCAATCAAGGAAACACTGCATGTTGGTGATGCGCATATTGAAGAAGAATCAGCAGAGTGGTTCTTGTGTGACAACAACTCCATTTGGCTCACTAACTTCACACACCATCAGGCTTCCAAGCAGCTCTCAAGGAAACTCAGTTTTCACACTCTAGGCTTAATGCCCTTTGAGTTCCTAGGAATGAAATGCACCTGGTAGAGCATCCCACACAAACCAATGCTCCACATGCGGGTTTCACATGCCACCAACTCCACATTCACAGACAACTTCAGCGCCAAAGCCATTTTCACATAGCCCTCAATGCAAAGGCTCTAGGCCAAAATATTGGTGTGAGAGCTAATTCAATCAAGGAAACACTGCATGTTGGTGAAGCGCATATTGAAGAAGAATCAGCCGAGTGGTTCTTGTGGGAGAACAACTCCATTTGGCTCACTAACTTCACACACCATCAGGCTTCCAAGCAGCTCTCAAGGAAACTCAGTTTTCACACTCTATGCTTAATGCCCTTTGAGTGCATTATCTAGGAATGAACCTGGTAGAGCATCCCACACAAAAGAATGCTCCACATGCGGGTTTCACATGCCACCAACTCCACATTCACAGACAACTTCAGCGCCAAAGCCATTTTCAGATAGCCCTCAATGCAAAGGCTCTAGGCGCAAATATTGGCGTGAGAGCTAATTCAATCAAGGAAACACTGCATGTTGGTGAAGCGCATATTGAAGAAGAATCAGCAGAGTGGTTCTTGTGGGACAACAACTCCATTTGGCTCACTAACTTCACACACCATCAGGCTTCCAAGCAGCTCTCAAGGAAACTCAGTTTTCACACTCTAGGCTTAATGCCATTTGAGTGCATTATGTAGGAATGAACCTGGTAGAGCATCCCACACAAACCAATGCTCCACATGCGGGTTTCACATGCCACCAACTCCACATTCACAGACAACTTCAGCGCCAAAGCCATTTCAGATAGCTCTCAATGCAAAGGCTCTTGGCGCAAATATTGGTTTGAGAGCTAATTCAATCAAGGAAACACTGCATGTTGGTGAAGGGCATATTGAAGAAGAATAAGCCGAGTGGTTCTTGTGGGAGAACACCTCCATTTGGCTGACTAACTTCACACCCCATCAGGCTTCCAAGCAGCTTTCAAGGAAACTCAGTTTTCACACTCTAGGCTTAATGCCCTTTGAGTGCCTATGACTGAAATGAAGCTTGGTGAGCTTCCCGCACAAACTAATGCTCCACAGGCGGGTTTCACATGCCACCAACTCCATGTTCACAGACAACTTCAGCGCCAAAGAGGTTTCAGAGAGCACTCAATGCAAAGGCTCTAGACACAAATATTGGCGTGAGAGCTAATTCAATCAAGGAAACACTGCATGTTGGTGAAGCGCATATTGAAGAAGAATCAGCAGAGTGGTTCTTGTGGGAGAACAACTCCATTTGGCTCACTAACTTCACACACCATCAGGCTTCCATACAGCTCTCAAGGAAACTCAGTTTTCACACTCTAGGCTTAATGCCCTTTGAGTGCATTATGTAGGAATGATCCTGGTAGAGCATCCCACACAAACCAATGCTCCACATGCGGGTTTCACATGCCACCAACTCCACATTCCCAGACAACTTCAGCGCCAAAGCCATTTTCAGATAGCCCTCAATGCAAAGGCTCTAGGCACAAATATTGGTGTGAGAGCTAATTCAATCAAGGAAACACTGCATGTTGGTGAAGCGCATATTGAAGAAGAATCAGCCGAGTGGTACTTGTGGGAGAACACCTCCATTTGGCTCACTAGCTTCACACACCATCAGGCTTCCAAGCAGCTCTCAAGGAAACTCAGTTTTCACCCTCTAGGCTTAATGCCCTTTGAGTGCATTATTTAGGAAAGAACCTGGTAGAGCGTCCCACACAAACCAATGCTCCACATGCGGGTTTCACATGCCACCAACTCCACATTCACAGACAACTTCAGCGCCAAAGCCATTTTCAGATAGCCCTCAATGCAAAGGCTCTAGGCACAAATATTGGTGTGAGAGCTAATTCAATCAAGGAAACACTGCATGTTGGTGAAGCGCATATTGAAGAAGAATCAGCCGAGTGGTTCTTGTGGGAGATCAACTCCATTTGGCTCACTAGCTTCACACACCATCAGGCTTCCAAGCAGCTCTCAAGGAAACTCAGTTTTCACCCTCTAGGCTTAATGCCCTTTGAGTGCATTATTTAGGAAAGAACCTGGTAGAGCGTCCCACACAAACCAATGCTCCACATGCGGGTTTCACATGCCACCAACTCCACATTAACAGACAACTTCAGCGCCAAAGCCATTTTCAGATAGCCCTCAATGCAAAGGCTCTAGGCGCAAATATTGGTGTGAGAGCTAATTCAATCAAGGAAACACTGCATGTTGGTGAAGCGCATATTGAAGAAGAATCAGCCGAGTGGTTCTTGTGGGAGATCAACTCCATTTGGCTCACTAACTT
>NW_026700915.1:0-39629 GCF_030435755.1 Ochotona princeps
CATTCGTTTGTGTGGGATGCTTACCAAGTTTCATTTCAGTCCAAGGCACTCAAAGGGTACTAAGCATAGAGTGTGAAAACTGAGTTTCCTTGAGAGCTGCTTGGAAGCCTGATGGTGTGTGAAGTTAGTGAGCCAAATGGAGTTGTTCTCCCACAAGAACCACTCGGCTGATCCTTCTTCAATATGCCCTTCACCAACATGCAGTGTTTCCTTGATTGAATTAGCTCTCACACCAATATTTGCGTCTAGAGCCTTTGCATTGAGGGCTATCTGAAAACGGCTGTGGCGCTGAAGTTACCTGTGAATGTGGAGTTGGTGGCATGTGAAACCCGCATGTAGAGCATTCGTTTGTGTTTGATGCTCACCAACTTTCATTTCAGTCCTAGGCACTCAAAGGGCACTAAGCTTACAGTGTGAAAACTGAGTTTCCTTGAGAGCTGCTTGGAAGCCTGATGGTGTGTGAAGTTAGTGAGCCAAATGGAGTTGTTCTCCCACAAGAACCACTCGGCTGATCCTTCTTCAATATGCCCTTCACCAACATGCAGTGTTTCCTTGATTGAATTAGCTCTCACATCAATATTTGCGTCTAGAACCTTTACATTGAGGGCTCTCTGAAAACGGCTGTGGCCCTGAAGTTGCATGTGAATGTGGAGTTGGTGGCATGTGAAACCCGCATGTGGAGCATTCGTTTGTGTGGGATGCTCTACCAGATTCATTCCTAGATAATGCACTCAAAGGGCACTAAGCATAGAGTGTGAAAACTGAGTTTCCTTGAGAGCTGCTTGGAAGCCTGATGGTGTGTGAAGTTAGTGAGCCAAATGGAGTTGTTCTCCCACAAGAACCACTCGGCTGATCCTTCTTCAATATGCCCTTCACCAACATGCAGTGTTTCCTTGATTGCATTAGCTCTCACACCAATATTTGCGTCTAGAGCCTTTGCATTGAGGGCTATCTGAAAACGGCTGTGGCGCTGAAGTTGCCTGTGAATGTGGAGTTGGTGGCATGTGAAACCCGCATGTGGAGCATTCGTTTGTGTGGGATGCTTACCAAGTTTCATTTCAGTCCAAGGCACTCAAAGGGTACTAAGCGTAGAGTGTGAAAACTGAGTTTCCTTGAGAGCTGCTTGGAAGCCTGTTGGTGTGTGAAGTTAGTGAGCCAAATGGAGTTGTTCTCCCACAAGAACCACTCGGCTGATCCTTCTTCAATATGCCCTTCACCAACATGCAGTGTTTCCTTGATTGAATTAGCTCTCACACCAATATTTGCGTCTAGAGCCTTTGCATTGAGGGCTATCTGAAAACGGCTGTGGCGCTGAAGTTGCCTGTGAATGTGGAGTTGGTGGCATGTGAAACCCGCATGTAGAGCATTCATTTGTGTTTGATGCTCACCAACTTTCATTTCAGTCCTAGGCACTCAAAGGGCACTAAGCACAGAGTGTGAAAACTGAGTTTCCTTGAGAGCTGCTTGGAAGCCTGATGGTGTGTGAAGTTAGTGAGCCAAATGGAGTTGTTCTCCCACAAGAACCACTCGGCTGATCCTTCTTCAATATGCCCTTCACCAACATGCAGTGTTTCCTTGATTGAATTAGCTCTCACACCAATATTTTCGTCTAGAGCCTTTGCATTGAGGGCTGTCTGAAAACGGCTGTGGCGCTGAAGTTGCCTGTGAATGTGGAGTTGGTGGCATGTGAAAACCGCATGTGGAGCATTCGTTTGTGTGGGATGCTTACCAAGCTTCATTTCAGTCCTAGGCACTCAAAGGGCACTAAGCATAGAGTGTGAAAACTGAATTTTCTGGAGAGCTGCTTGGAAGCCTGATGGTGTGTGAAGTTAGTGAGCCAAATGGAGTTGTTCTTCCACAAGAACCACTCGGCTGATCCTTCTTCAATATGCCCTTCACCAACATGCAGTGTTTCCTTGATTGAATTAGCTCTCACACCAATATTTGCGTCCAGAGCCTTTGCATTTAGTGCTGTCTGAAAACGACTGTGGCGCTGAAGTTGCCTGAGAATGTGGAGTTGGTGGATTGTGAAACGCGCATGTGGAGCATTCCTTTGTGTGGGATGCTCTACCAGGTTCATTCCTAGATGATGCACTCAAAGGGCACTAAGCATAGAGTGTGAAAACTGAGTTTCCTTGAGAGCTGCTTGGAAGCCTGATGGTGTGTGAAGTTAGTGAGCCAAATGGAGTTGTTCTCCCACAAGAACCACTCGGCTGATCCTTCTTCAATATGCCCTTCACCAACATGCAGTGTTTCCTTGATTGAATTAGCTCTCACACCAATATTTGCGTCTAGAGCCTTTACATTGAGGGCTATCTGAAAACGGCTGTGGCGCTGAAGTTGCCTGAGAATGTGGAGTTGGTGGCATGTGAAACCCGCATGTGGAGCATTCGTTTGTGTGGGATGCTCACCAAGCTTCATTTCAGTCCTAGGCACTCAAAGGGCACTAAGCATAGAGTGTGAAAACTGAGTTTTCTGGAGAGCTGCTTGGAAGCCTGATGGTGTGTGAAGTTAGTGAGCCAAATGGAGTTGTTCTCCCACAAGAACCACTCGGCTGATCCTTCTTCAATATGCCCTTCACCAACATGCGGTGTTTCCTTGATTGAATTAGCTCTCACATCAATATTTGCGTCTAGAGCCTTTACATTGAGGGTTCTCTGAAAACGGCTGTGGCGCTGAAGTTGCCTGTGAATGTGGAGTTGGTGGTATGTGAAACCCGCATGTGGAGCATTCGTTTGTGTGGGATGCTCTACCAGATTCATTCCTAGATAATGCACTCAAAGGGCACTAAGCATAGAGTGTGAAAACTGAGTTTCCTTGAGAGCTGCTTGGAAGCCTGATGGTGTGTGAAGTTAGTGAGCCAAATGGAGTTGTTCTCCCACAAGAACCACTCGGCTGATCCTTCTTCAATATGCCCTTCACTAACATGCAGTGTTTCCTAGATTGAATTAGCTCTCACACCAATATTTGCGTCTAGAGCCTTTGCATTGAGGGCTGTCTGAAAACGGCTGTGGCGCTGAAGTTGCCTGTGAATGTGGAGTTGGTGGCATGTGAAACCCGCATGTGGAGCATTCGTTTGTGTGGGATGCTCACCAAGTTTCATTTCAGTCCTAGGCACTCAAAGGGCACTAAGCATAGAGTGTGAAAACTGAGTTTCCTTGAGAGCTGCTTGGAAGCCTGATGGTGTGTGAAGTTAGTGAGCCAAATGGAGTTGTTCTCCCACAAGAACCACTCAGCGGATCCTTCTTCAATATGCCCTTCACCAACATGCAGTGTTTCCTTGATTGAATTAGCTCTCACACCAATATTTGCGTCTAGAGCCTTTGCATTGAGGGCTATCTGAAAACGGCTGTGGCGCTGAAGTTGCCTGAGAATTTGGAGTTGGTGGCATGTGAAACCCGCGTGTGGAGCATTCGTTTGTGTGGGATGCTTACCAAGTTTCATTTCAGTCCAAGGCACTCAAAGGGCACTAAGCATAGAGTGTGAAAACTGAGTTTCCTTGAGAGCTGCTTGGAAGCCTGATGGTGTGTGAAGTTAGTGAGCCAAATGGAGTTGTTCTCCCACAAGAACCACTCGGCTGATCCTTCTTCAATATGCCCTTCACCAACATGCAGTGTTTCCTTGATTGAATTAGCTCTCACATCAATATTTGCGTCCAGAGCCTTTGCATTGAGGGCTGTCTGAAAACGGCTGTGGCGCTGAAGTTGCCTGAGAATGTGGAGTTGGTGGCATGTGAAACCCGCATGTGCAGCATTCGTTTGTGTGGGATGCTCTAACAGGTTCATTCCTAGATAATGCACTCAAAGGGCACTAAGCATAGAGTGTGAAAACTGAGTTTCCTTGAGAGCTGCTTGGAAGCCTGATGGTGTGTGAAGTTAGTGAGCCAAATGGAGTTGTTCTCCCACAAGAACCACTCGGCTGATCCTTCTTCAATATGCCCTTCACCAACATGCAGTGTTTCCTTGATTGCATTAGCTCTCACACCAATATTTGCGTCTAGAGCCTTTGCATTGAGGGCTATCTGAAAACGGCTGTGGCGCTGAAGTTGCCTGTGAATGTGGAGTTGGTGGCATGTGAAACCCGCATGTGGAGCATTCCTTTGTGTGGGATGCTTACCAAGTTTCATTTCAGTCCAAGGCACTCAAAGGGTACTAAGCATAGAGTGTGAAAACTGAGTTTCCTTGAGAGCTGCTTGGAAGCCTGATGGTGTGTGAAGTTAGTGAGCCAAATGGAGTTGTTCTCCCACAAGAACCACTCGGCTGATCCTTCTTCAATATGCCCTTCACCAACATGCAGTGTTTCCTTGATGGAATTAGCTCTCACACCAATATTTGCGTCTAGAGCCTTTGCATTGAGGGCTATCTGAAAACGTCTGTGGCGCTGAAGTTGCCTGTGAATGTGGAGTTGGTGGCATGTGAAACCCGCATGTAAAGCATTCGTTTGTGTTTGATGCTCACCAACTTTCATTTCAGTCCTAGGCACTCAAAGGGCACTAAGCACAGAGTGTGAAAACTGAGTTTCCTTGAGAGCTGCTTGGAAGCCTGATGGTGTGTGAAGTTAGTGAGCCAAATGGAGTTGTTCTCCCACAAGAACCACTCGGCTGATCCTTCTTCAATACGCCCTTCACCAACATGCGGTGTTTCCTTGATTGAATTAGCTCTCACATCAATATTTGCGTCTAGAGCCTTTACATTGAGGGTTCTCTGAAAACGGCTGTGGCGCTGAAGTTGCCTGTGAATGTGGAGTTGGTGGCATGTGAAACCCGCATGTGGAGCATTCGTTTGTGTTTGATGCTCTAACAGGTTCATTCCTAGATAATGCACTCAAAGGGCACTAAGCATAGAGTGTGAAAACTGAGTTTCCTTGAGAGCTGCTTGGAAGCCTGATGGTGTGTGAAGTTAGTGAGCCAAATGGAGTTGTTCTCCCACAAGAACCACTCGGCTGATCCTTCTTCAATATGCCCTTCACCAACATGCAGTGTTTCCTTGATTGCATTAGCTCTCACACCAATATTTGCGTCTAGAGCCTTTGCATTGAGGGCTATCTGAAAACGGCTGTGGCGCTGAAGTTGCCTGTGAATGTGGAGTTGGTGGCATGTGAAACCCGCATGTGGAGCATTCGTTTGTGTGGGATGCTTACCAAGTTTCATTTCAGTCCAAGGCACTCAAAGGGTACTAAGCGTAGAGTGTGAAAACTGAGTTTCCTTGAGAGCTGCTTGGAAGCCTGTTGGTGTGTGAAGTTAGTGAGCCAAATGGAGTTGTTCTCCCACAAGAACCACTCGGCTGATCCTTCTTCAATATGCCCTTCACCAACATGCAGTGTTTCCTTGATTGAATTAGCTCTCACATCAATATTTGCGTCCAGAGCCTTTGCATTGAGGGCTGTCTGAAAATGGCTGTGGCGCTGAAGTTGCCTGTGAATGTGGAGTTGGTGGCATGTGAAACCCGCATGTGGAGCATTCGTTTGTGTGGGATGCTCTAACAGGTTCATTCCTAGATAATGCACTCAAAGGGCACTAAGCATAGAGTGTGAAAACTGAGTTTCCTTGAGAGCTGCTTGGAAGCCTGATGGTGTGTGAAGTTAGTGAGCCAAATGGAGTTGTTCTCCCACAAGAACCACTCGGCTAATCCTTCTTCAATATGCCCTTCACCAACATGCAGTGTTTCCTTGATTGCATTAGCTCTCACACCAATATTTGCGTCTAGAGCCTTTGCATTGAGGGCTATCTGAAAACGGCTGTGGCGCTGAAGTTGCCTGTGAATGTGGAGTTGGTGGCATGTGAAACCCGCATGTGGAGCATTCCTTTGTGTGGGATGCTTACCAAGTTTCATTTCAGTCCAAGGCACTCAAAGGGTACTAAGCATAGAGTGTGAAAACTGAGTTTCCTTGAGAGCTGCTTGGAAGCCTGATGGTGTGTGAAGTTAGTGAGCCAAATGGAGTTGTTCTCCCACAAGAACCACTCGGCTGATCCTTCTTCAATATGCCCTTCACCAACATGCAGTGTTTCCTTGATGGAATTAGCTCTCACACCAATATTTGCGTCTAGAGCCTTTGCATTGAGGGCTATCTGAAAACGTCTGTGGCGCTGAAGTTGCCTGTGAATGTGGAGTTGGTGGCATGTGAAACCCGCATGTAAAGCATTCGTTTGTGTTTGATGCTCACCAACTTTCATTTCAGTCCTAGGCACTCAAAGGGCACTAAGCACAGAGTGTGAAAACTGAGTTTCCTTGAGAGCTGCTTGGAAGCCTGATGGTGTGTGAAGTTAGTGAGCCAAATGGAGTTGTTCTCCCACAAGAACCACTCGGCTGATCCTTCTTCAATATGCCCTTCACCAACATGCGGTGTTTCCTTGATTGAATTAGCTCTCACATCAATATTTGCGTCTAGAGCCTTTACATTGAGGGTTCTCTGAAAACGGCTGTGGCGCTGAAGTTGCCTGTGAATGTGGAGTTGGTGGCATGTGAAACCCGCATGTGGAGCATTCGTTTGTGTGGGATGCTCTAACAGGTTCATTCCTAGATAATGCACTCAAAGGGCACTAAGCATAGAGTGTGAAAACTGAGTTTCCTTGAGAGCTGCTTGGAAGCCTGATGGTGTGTGAAGTTAGTGAGCCAAATGGAGTTGTTCTCCCACAAGAACCACTCGGCTGATCCTTCTTCAATATGCCCTTCACCAACATGCAGTGTTTCCTTGATTGCATTAGCTCTCACACCAATATTTGCGTCTAGAGCCTTTGCATTGAGGGCTATCTGAAAACGGCTGTGGCGCTGAAGTTGCCTGTGAATGTGGAGTTGGTGGCATGTGAAACCCGCATGTGGGGCATTCGTTTGTGTGGGATGCTTACCAAGTTTCATTTCAGTCCAAGGCACTCAAAGGGTACTAAGCATAGAGTGTGAAAACTGAGTTTCCTTGAGAGCTGCTTGGAAGCCTGATGGTGTGTGAAGTTAGTGAGCCAAATGGAGTTGTTCTCCCACAAGAACCACTCGGCTGATCCTTCTTCAATATGCCCTTCACCAACATGCAGTGTTTCCTTGATTGAATTAGCTCTCACACCAATATTTGCGTCTAGAGCCTTTGCATTGAGGGCTATCTGAAAACGGCTGTGGCGCTGAAGTTACCTGTGAATGTGGAGTTGGTGGCATGTGAAACCCGCATGTAGAGCATTCGTTTGTGTTTGATGCTCACCAACTTTCATTTCAGTCCTAGGCACTCAAAGGGCACTAAGCTTACAGTGTGAAAACTGAGTTTCCTTGAGAGCTGCTTGGAAGCCTGATGGTGTGTGAAGTTAGTGAGCCAAATGGAGTTGTTCTCCCACAAGAACCACTCGGCTGATCCTTCTTCAATATGCCCTTCACCAACATGCAGTGTTTCCTTGATTGCATTAGCTCTCACACCAATATTTGCGTCTAGAGCCTTTGCATTGAGGGCTATCTGAAAACGGCTGTGGCGCTGAAGTTGCCTGTGAATGTGGAGTTGGTGGCATGTGAAACCCGCATGTGGAGCATTCGTTTGTGTGGGATGCTCTACCAGATTCATTCCTAGATAATGCACTCAAAGGGCACTAAGCATAGAGTGTGAAAACTGAGTTTCCTTGAGAGCTGCTTGGAAGCCTGATGGTGTGTGAAGTTAGTGAGCCAAATGGAGTTGTTCTCCCACAAGAACCACTCGGCTGATCCTTCTTCAATATGCCCTTCACTAACATGCAGTGTTTCCTAGATTGAATTAGCTCTCACACCAATATTTGCGTCTAGAGCCTTTGCATTGAGGGCTGTCTGAAAACGGCTGTGGCGCTGAAGTTGCCTGTGAATGTGGAGTTGGTGGCATGTGAAACCCGCATGTGGAGCATTCCTTTGTGTGGGATGCTCACCAAGTTTCATTTCAGTCCTAGGCACTCAAAGGGCACTAAGCATAGAGTGTGAAAACTGAGTTTCCTTGAGAGCTGCTTGGAAGCCTGATGGTGTGTGAAGTTAGTGAGCCAAATGGAGTTGTTCTCCCACAAGAACCACTCGGCTGATCCTTCTTCAATATGCCCTTCACCAACATGCAGTGTTTCCTTGATTGCATTAGCTCTCACACCAATATTTGCGTCCAGAGCCTTTGCATTGAGGGCTGTCTGAAAACGGCTGTGGCGCTGAAGTTGCCTGAGAATGTGGAGTTGGTGGCATGTGAAACCCGCATGTGGAGCATTCCTTTGTGTGGGATGCTTACCAAGTTTCATTTCAGTCCAAGGCACTCAAAGGGTACTAAGCATAGAGTGTGAAAACTGAGTTTCCTTGAGAGCTGCTTGGAAGCCTGATGGTGTGTGAAGTTAGTGAGCCAAATGGAGTTGTTCTCCCACAAGAACCACTCGGCTGATCCTTCTTAAATATGCCCTTCACCAACATGCAGTGTTTCCTTGATGGAATTAGCTCTCACACCAATATTTGCGTCTAGAGCCTTTGCATTGAGGGCTATCTGAAAACGGCTGTGGCGCTGAAGTTGCCTGTGAATGTGGAGTTGGTGGCATGTGAAACCCGCATGTAGAGCATTCGTTTGTGTTTGATGCTCACCAACTTTCATTTCAGTCCTAGGCACTCAAAGGGCACTAAGCTTACAGTGTGAAAACTGAGTTTCCTTGAGAGCTGCTTGGAAGCCTGATGGTGTGTGAAGTTAGTGAGCCAAATGGAGTTGTTCTCCCACAAGAACCACTCGATTGATCCTTCTTCAATATGCCTTTCACCAACATGCAGTGTTTCCTTGATTGAATTAGCTCTCACACCAATATTTGCGTCTAGAGCCTTTGCATTGAGGGCTATCTGAAAACGGCTGTGGCGCTGAAGTTGCCTGAGAATGTGGAGTTGGTGGCATGTGAAACCCGCGTATGGAGCATTCGTTTGTGTGGGATTCTTACCAAGTTTCATTTCAGTCCAAGGCACTCAAAGGGCACTAAGCATAGAGTGTGAAAACTGAGTTTCCTTGAGAGCTGCTTGGAAGCCTGATGGTGTGTGAAGTTAGTGAGCCAAATGGAGTTGTTCTCCCACAAGAACCACTCGGCTGATCCTTCTTCAATATGCCCTTCACCAACATGCAGTGTTTCCTTGATTGAATTAGCTCTCACATCAATATTTGCGTCCAGAGCCTTTGCATTGAGGGCTGTCTGAAAACGGCTGTGGCGCTGAAGTTGCCTGAGAATGTGGAGTTGGTGGCATGTGAAACCCGCATGTGGAGCATTCGTTTGTGTGGGATGCTCTAACAGGTTCATTCCTAGATAATGCACTCAAAGGGCACTAAGCATGGAGTGTGAAACTGAGTTTCCTTGAGAGCTGCTTGGAAGCCTGATGGTGTGTGAAGTTAGTGAGCCAAATGGAGTTGTTCTCCCACAAGAACCACTCGGCTGATCCTTCTTCAATATGCCCTTCACCAACATGCAGTGTTTCCTTGATTGCATTAGCTCTCACACCAATATTTGCGTCTAGAGCCTTTGCATTGAGGGCTATCTGAAAACGGCTGTGGCGCTGAAGTTGCCTGTGAATGTGGAGTTGGTGGCATGTGAAACCCGCATGTGGAGCATTCGTTTGTGTGGGATGCTTACCAAGTTTCATTTCAGTCCAAGGCACTCAAAGGGTACTAAGCGTAGAGTGTGAAAACTGAGTTTCCTTGAGAGCTGCTTGGAAGCCTGTTGGTGTGTGAAGTTAGTGAGCCAAATGGAGTTGTTCTCCCACAAGAACCACTCGGCTGATCCTTCTTCAATATGCCCTTCACCAACATGCAGTGTTTCCTTGATTGAATTAGCTCTCACACCAATATTTGCGTCTAGAGCCTTTGCATTGAGGGCTATCTGAAAACGGCTGTGGCGCTGAAGTTGCCTGTGAATGTGGAGTTGGTGGCATGTGAAACCCGCATGTAGAGCATTCATTTGTGTTTGATGCTCACCAACTTTCATTTCAGTCCTAGGCACTCAAAGGGCACTAAGCACAGAGTGTGAAAACTGAGATTCCTTGAGAGCTGCTTGGAAGCCTGATGGTGTGTGAAGTTAGTGAGCCAAATGGAGTTGTTCTCCCACAAGAACCACTCGGCTGATCCTTCTTCAATATGCCCTTCACCAACATGCAGTGTTTCCTTGATTGAATTAGCTCTCACACCAATATTTGCGTCTAGAGCCTTTGCATTGAGGGCTGTCTGAAAACGGCTGTGGCGCTGAAGTTGCCTGTGAATGTGGAGTTGGTGGCATGTGAAACCCGCATGTGGAGCATTCGTTTGTGTGGGATGCTTACCAAGCTTCATTTCAGTCCTAGGCACTCAAAGGGCACTAAGCATAGAGTGTGAAAACTGAATTTTCTGGAGAGCTGCTTGGAAGCCTGATGGTGTGTGAAGTTAGTGAGCCAAATGGAGTTGTTCTCCCACAAGAACCACTCGGCTGATCTTTCTTCAATATGCCCTTCACCAACATGCAGTGTTTCCTTGATTGAATTAGCTCTCACACCAATATTTGCGTCCAGAGCCTTTGCATTGAGTGCTGTCTGAAAACGACTGTGGCGCTGAAGTTGCCTGAGAATGTGGAGTTGGTGGATTGTGAAACGCGCATGTGGAGCATTCGTTTGTGTGGGATGCTCTACCAGGTTCATTCCTAGATGATGCACTCAAAGGGCACTAAGCATAGAGTGTGAAAACTGAGTTTCCTTGAGAGCTGCTTGGAAGCCTGATGGTGTGTGAAGTTAGTGAGCCAAATGGAGTTGTTCTCCCACAAGAACCACTCGGCTGATCCTTCTTCAATATGCCCTTCACCAACATGCAGTGTTTCCTTGATTGAATTAGCTCTCACACCAATATTTGCGTCTAGAGCCTTTACATTGAGGGCTATCTGAAAACGGCTGTGGCGCTGAAGTTGCCTGAGAATGTGGAGTTGGTGGCATGTGAAACCCGCATGTGGAGCATTCATTTGTGTGGGATGCTCACCAAGCTTCATTTCAGTCCTAGGCACTCAAAGGGCACTAAGCATAGAGTGTGAAAACTGAGTTTTCTGGAGAGCTGTTTGGAAGCCTGATGGTGTGTGAAGTTAGTGAGCCAAATGGAGTTGTTCTCCCACAAGAACCACTCGGCTGATCCTTCTTCAATATGCCCTTCACCAACATGCAGTGTTTCCTTGATTGAATTAGCTCTCACATCAATATTTGCGTCTAGAGCCTTTACATTGAGGGTTCTCTGAAAACGGCTGTGGCGCTGAAGTTGCCTGTGAATGTGGAGTTGGTGGCATGTGAAACCCGCATGTGGAGCATTCGTTTGTGTGGGATGCTCTACCAGATTCATTCCTAGATAATGCACTCAAAGGGCACTAAGCATAGAGTGTGAAAACTGAGTTTCCTTGAGAGCTGCTTGGAAGCCTGATGGTGTGTGAAGTTAGTGAGCCAAATGGAGTTGTTCTCCCACAAGAACCACTCGGCTGATCCTTCTTCAATATGCCCTTCACTAACATGCAGTGTTTCCTAGATTGAATTAGCTCTCACACCAATATTTGCGTCTAGAGCCTTTGCATTGAGGGCTGTCTGAAAACGGCTGTGGCGCTGAAGTTGCCTGTGAATGTGGAGTTGGTGGCATGTGAAACCCGCATGTGGAGCATTCGTTTGTGTGGGATGCTCACCAAGTTTCATTTCAGTCCTAGGCACTCAAAGGGCACTAAGCATAGAGTGTGAAAACTGAGTTTCCTTGAGAGCTGCTTGGAAGCCTGATGGTGTGTGAAGTTAGTGAGCCAAATGGAGTTGTTCTCACACAAGAACCACTCAGCGGATCCTTCTTCAATATGCCCTTCACCAACATGCAGTGTTTCCTTGATTGAATTAGCTCTCACACCAATATTTGCGTCTAGAGCCTTTGCATTGAGGGCTATCTGAAAACGGCTGTGGCGCTGAAGTTGCCTGAGAATGTGGAGTTGGTGGCATGTGAAACCCGCGTGTGGAGCATTCGTTTGTGTGGGATGCTTACCAAGTTTCATTTCAGTCCAAGGCACTCAAAGGGCACTAAGCATAGAGTGTGAAAACTGAGTTTCCTTGAGAGCTGCTTGGAAGCCTGATGGTGTGTGAAGTTAGTGAGCCAAATGGAGTTGTTCTCCCACAAGAACCACTCGGCTGATCCTTCTTCAATATGCCCTTCACCAACATGCAGTGTTTCCTTGATTGAATTAGCTCTCACATCAATATTTGCGTCCAGAGCCTTTGCATTGAGGGCTGTCTGAAAACGGCTGTGGCGCTGAAGTTGCCTGAGAATGTGGAGTTGGTGGCATGTGAAACCCGCATGTGGAGCATTCGTTTGTGTGGGATCCTCTAACACGTTCATTCCTAGATAATGCACTCAAAGGGCACTAAGCATAGAGTGTGAAAACTGAGTTTCCTTGAGAGCTGCTTGGAAGCCTGATGGTGTGTGAAGTTAGTGAGCCAAATGGAGTTGTTCTCCCACAAGAACCACTCGGCTGATCCTTCTTCAATATGCCCTTCACCAACATGCAGTGTTTCCTTGATTGCATTAGCTCTCACACCAATATTTGCGTCTAGAGCCTTTGCATTGAGGGCTATCTGAAAACGGCTGTGGCGCTGAAGTTGCCTGTGAATGTGGAGTTGGTGGCATGTGAAACCCGCATGTGGAGCATTCCTTTGTGTGGGATGCTTACCAAGTTTCATTTCAGTCCTAGGCACTCAAAGGGCACTAAGCTTACAGTGTGAAAACTGAGTTTCCTTGAGAGCTGCTTGGAAGCCTGATGGTGTGTGAAGTTAGTGAGCCAAATGGAGTTGTTCTCCCACAAGAACCACTCGGCTGATCCTTCTTCAATATGCCCTTCACCAACATGCAGTGTTTCCTTGATTGAATTAGCTCTCACACCAATATTTGCGTCTAGAGCCTTTGCATTGAGGGCTGTCTGAAAACGGCTGTGGCGCTGAAGTTGCCTGTGAATGTGGAGTTGGTGGCATGTGAAACCCGCATGTGGAGCATTCGTTTGTGTGGGATGCTCTAACAGGTTCATTCCTAGATAATGCACTCAAAGGGCACTAAGCATAGAGTGTGAAAACTGAGTTTCCTTGAGAGCTGCTTGGAAGCCTGATGGTGTGTGAAGTTAGTGAGCCAAATGGAGTTGTTCTCCCACAAGAACCACTCAGCGGATCCTTCTTCAATATGCCCTTCACCAACATGCAGTGTTTCCTTGATTGAATTAGCTCTCACACCAATATTTGCGTCTAGAGCCTTTGCATTGAGGGCTATCTGAAAACGGCTGTGGCGCTGAAGTTGCCTGAGAATGTGGAGTTGGTGGCATGTGAAACCCGCGTATGGAGCATTCGTTTGTGTGGGATTCTTACCAATTTCATTTCAGTCCAAGGCACTCAAAGGGCACTAAGCATAGAGTGTGAAAACTGAGTTTCCTTGAGAGCTGCTT
Organism: Ochotona princeps; assembly: GCF_030435755.1. NCBI lineage: Eukaryota > Metazoa > Chordata > Mammalia > Lagomorpha > Ochotonidae > Ochotona > Ochotona princeps. The sequence goes on from NW_026700915.1 coordinate 13,400, forward strand.
GGAAGCCTGATGGTGTGTGAAGTTAGTGAGCCAAATGGAGTTGTTCTCCCACAAGAACCACTCGGCTGATCCTTCTTCAATATGCCCTTCACCAACATGCAGTGTTTCCTTGATTGAATTAGCTCTCACATCAATATTTGCATCCAGAGCCTTTGCATTGAGGGCTATCTGAAAACGGCTGTGGCGCTGAAGTTGCCTGAGAATGTGGAGTTGGTGGCATGTGAAACCCGCATGTGGAGCATTCGTTTGTGTGGGATGCTCTAACAGGTTCATTCCTAGATAATGCACTCAAAGGGCACTAAGCATAGAGTGTGAAAACTGAGTTTCCTTGAGAGCTGCTTGGAAGCCTGATGGTGTGTGAAGTTAGTGAGCCAAATGGAGTTGTTCTCCCACAAGAACCACTCGGCTGATCCTTCTTCAATATGCCCTTCACCAACATGCAGTGTTTCCTTGATGGAATTAGCTCTCACACCAATATTTGCGTCTAGAGCCTTTGCATTGAGGGCTATCTGAAAACGGCTGTGGCGCTGAAGTTGCCTGTGAATGTGGAGTTGGTGGCATGTGAAACCCGCATGTAGAGCATTCGTTTGTGTTTGATGCTCACCAACTTTCATTTCAGTCCTAGGCACTCAAAGGGCACTAAGCATAGAGTGTGAAACTGAGTTTCCTTGAGAGCTGCTTGGAAGCCTGATGGTGTGTGAAGTTAGTGAGCCAAATGGAGTTGTTCTCCCACAAGAACCACTCGGCTGATCCTTCTTCAATATGCCCTTCACCAACATGCAGTGTTTCCTTGATTGAATTAGCTCTCACACCAATATTTGCGTCTAGAGCCTTTGCATTGAGGGCTATCTGAAAACGGCAGTGGCGCTGAAGTTGCCTGAGAATGTGGAGTTGGTGGCATGTGAAACCCGCATGTGGAGCATTCGTTTGTGTGGGATGCTCACCAAGCTTCATTTCAGTCCTAGGCACTCAGAGGGCACTAAGCATAGAGTGTGAAAACTGAGTTTCCCGGAGAGCTGCTTGGAAGCCTGATGGTGTGTGAAGTTAGTGAGCCAAATGGAGTTGTTCTCCCACAAGAACCACTCGGCTGATCCTTCTTCAATATGCCCTTCACCAACATGCAGTGTTTCCTTGATTGAATTAGCTCTCACACCAATATTTGCGTCCAGAGCCTTTGCATTGAGGGCTGTCTGAAAACGGCTGTGGCGCTAAAGTTGCCTGAGAATGTGGAGTTGGTGGCATGTGAAACCCGCATGTGGAGCATTCGTTTGTGTGGGATGCTCACCAAGCTTCATTTCAGTCCTAGGCACTCAAAGGGCACTAAGCATAGAGTGTGAAAACTGAATTTTCTGGAGAGCTGCTTGGAAGCCTGATGGTGTGTGAAGTTAGTGAGCCAAATGGAGTTGTTCTCCCACAAGAACCACTCGGCTGATCCTTCTTCAATATGCCCTTCACCAACATGCAGTGTTTCCTTGATTGAATTAGCTCTCACATCAATATTTGCGTCTAGAGCCTTTACATTGAGGGCTCTCTGAAAACGGCTGTGGCGCTGAAGTTGCCTGTGAATGTGGAGTTGGTGGCATGTGAAACCCGCATGTGGAGCATTCGTTTGTTTGGGATGCTCTACCAGATTCCTTCCTAGATAATGCACTCAAAGGGCACTAAGCATAGAGTGTGAAAACTGAGTTTCCTTGAGAGCTGCTTGGAAGCCTGATGGTGTGTGAAGTTAGTGAGCCAAATGGAATTGTTCTCCCACAAGAACCACTCGGCTGATCCTTCTTCAATATGCCCTTCACCAACATGCAGTGTTTCCTTTCTTGAATTAGCTCTCACACCAATATTTGCGTCTAGAGCCTTTGCATTGAGGGCTATCTGAAAACGGCTGTGGCGCTGAAGTTGCCTGAGAATGTGGAGTTGGTGGCATGTGAAACCCGCATGTGGAGCATTCGTTTGTGTGGGATGCTCTAACAGGTTCATTCCTAGATAATGCACTCAAAGGGCACTAAGCATAGAGTGTGAAAACTGAGTTTCCTTGAGAGCTGCTTGGAAGCCTGATGGTGTGTGAAGTTAGTGAGCCAAATGGAGTTGTTCTCCCACAAGAACCACTCGGCTGATCCTTCTTCAATATGCCCTTCACCAACATGCAGTGTTTCCTTGATTGAATTAGCTCTCACACCAATATTTGCGTCCAGAGCCTTTGCATTGAGGGCTGTCTGAAAACGGCTGTGGCGCTGAAGTTGCCTGAGAATGTGGAGTTGGTGGCATGTGAAACCCGCATGTGGAGCATTCGTTTGTGTGGGATGCTCACCAAGCTTCATTTCAGTCCTAGGCACTCAAAGGGCACTAAGCATAGAGTGTGAAAACTGAGTTTCCTTGAGAGCTGCTTGGAAGCCTGATGGTGTGTGAAGTTAGTGAGCCAAATGGAGTTGTTCTCCCACAAGAACCACTCGGCTGATCCTTCTTCAATATGCCCTTCACCAACATGCAGTGTTTCCTTGATTGAATTAGCTCTCACACCAATATTTGCGTCTAGAGCCTTTGCATTGAGGGCTATCTGAAAACGGCTGTGGCGCTGAAGTTGCCTGTGAATGTGGAGTTGGTGGCATGTGAAACCCGCATGTGGAGCATTCGTTTGTGTGGGATGCTCTACCAGGTTCATTCCTAGATAATGCACTCAAAGGGCACTAAGCATAGAGTGTGAAAACTGAATTTTCTGGAGAGCTGCTTGGAAGCCTGATGGTGTGTGAAGTTAGTGAGCCAAATGGAGTTGTTCTCCCACAAGAACCACTCGGCTGATCCTTCTTCAATATGCCCTTCACCAACATGCAGTGTTTCCTTGATTGAATTAGCTCTCACACCAATATTTGCGTCTAGAGCCTTTGCATTGAGGGCTATCTGAAAACGGCTGTGGCGCTGAAGTTGCCTGAGAATGTGGAGTTGGTGGCATGTGAAACCCGCATGTAGAGCATTCGTTTGTGTTTGATGTTCACCAACTTTCATTTCAGTCCTAGGCACTCAAAGGGCACTAAGCACAGAGTGTGAAAACTGAGTTTCCTTGAGAGCTGCTTGGAAGCCTGATGGTGTGTGAAGTTAGTGAGCCAAATGGAGTTGTTCTCCCACAAGAACCACTCGGCTGATCCTTCTTCAATATGCCCTTCACCAACATGCAGTGTTTCCTTGATTGCATTAGCTCTCACACCAATATTTGCGTCTAGAGCCTTTGCATTGAGGGCTATCTGAAAATGGCTGTGGCACTGAAGTTGCCCGTGAATGTGAAGTTGGTGGCATGTGAAACCCGCATGTGGAGCATTCGTTTGTGTGGGATGCTCTACCAGGTTCATTCCTAGATGATGCACTCAAAGGGCACTAAGCATAGAGTGTGAAAACTGAGTTTCCTTGAGAGCTGCTTGGAAGCCTGATGGTGTGTGAAGTTAGTGAGCAAATGGAGTTGTTCTCCCACAAGAACCACTCGGTTGATCCTTCTTCAATATGCCCTTCACCAACATGCAGTGTTTCCTTGATTGAATTAGCTCTCACACCAATATTTGCGTCTAGAGCCTTTGCATTGAGGGCTATATGAAAACGGCAGTGGCGCTGAAGTTGCTTGTGAATGTGGAGTTGGTGGCATGTGAAACCCGCATGTGGAGCTTTTGTTTGTGTGGGATGCTCTACCAGGTTCATTCCTAGATAATGCACTCAAAGGGCAGTAAGCATAGAGTGTGAAAACTGAGTTTCCTTGAGAGCTGCTTGGAAGCCTGATGGTGTGTGAAGTTAGTGAGCCAAATGGAGTTGTTCTCCCACAAGAACCACTCGGCTGATCCTTCTTCAATATGCCCTTCACCAACATGCAGTGTTTCCTTGATTGAATTAGCTCTCACACCAATATTTGCGTCTAGAGCCTTTGCATTGAGGGCTGTCTGAAAACGGCTGTGGAACTGAAGTTGCCTGTGAATGTGGAGTTGGTGGCATGTGAAACCCGCATGTGGAGCATTCGTTTGTGTGGGATGCTCTACCAGATTCATTCCTAGATAATGCACTCAAAGGGCACTAAGCATAGAGTGTGAAAACTGAGTTTCCTTGAGAGCTGCTTGGAAGCCTGATGGTGTGTGAAGTTAGTGAGCCAAATGGAATTGTTCTCCCACAAGAACCACTCGGCTGATCCCTCTTCAATATGCCCTTCACCAACATGCAGTTTTTCCTTGATTGAATTAGCTCTCACACCAATATTTGCGTCTAGATCCTTTGCATTGAGGGCTATCTGAAAACGGCTGTGGCGCTGAAGTTGCCTGTGAATGTGGAGTTGGTGGCATGTGAAACCCGCATGTGGAGCATTCGTTTGTGTGTGATGCTCTCCAAGATTCATTTCAGTCCTAGGCACTCAAAGGGCACTAAACATAGAGTGTGAAAACTGAGTTTCCTTGAGAGCTGCTTGGAAACCTGATGGTGTGTGAAGTTAGTGAGCCAAATGGAGTTGTTCTCCCACAAGAACCACTCGGCTGATCCTTCTTCAATATGCCCTTCACCAACATGCAGTGTTTCTTTGATTGAATTAGCTCTCACACCAATATTTGCGTCTAGAGCCTTTGCATTGAGGGCTATCTGAAAACAGCTGTGGCGCTGAAGTTGCCTGTGAATGTGGAGTTGGTGGCATGTGAAACCCGCATGTGGAGCATTCGTTTGTGTGGGATGCTCTACCAGGTTCATTCCTAGATAATGCACTCAAAGGGCATTAAGCATAGAGTGTGAAAACTGAGTTTCCTTGAGAGCTGCTTGGAAGCCTGATGGTTTGTGAAGTTAGTGAGCCAAATGGAGTTGTTCTCCCACAAGAACCACTCGGCTGATCCTTCTTCAATATGCCCTTCACCAACATGCAGTGTTTCCTTGATTGAATTAGCTCTCACACCAATATTTGCGTCTAGAGCCTTTGCATTGAGGGCTATCTGAAAACGGCTGTGGCGCTGAAGTTGCGTGTGAATGTGGAGTTGGTGGCATGTGAAACCCGCATGTGGAGCATTCGTTTGTGTGGGATGCTCACCAAGTTTCATTTCAGTCCTAGGCACTCAAAGGGCACTAAGCATAGAGTGTGAAAACTGAGTTTCCTTGAGAGCTGCTTGGAAGCCTGATGGTTTGTGAAGTTAGTGAGCCAAATGGAGTTGTTCTCCCACAAGAACCACTCGGCTGATCCTTCTTCAATATGCCCTTCACCAACATGCAGTGTTTCCTTGATTGAATTAGCTCTCACACCAATATTTGCGTCTAGAGCCTTTGCATTGAGGGCTATCTGAAAATGGCTGTGGCGGTGAAGTTGCCTGAGAATGTGGAGTTGGTGGCATGTGAAACCCGCATGTGGAGCATTCGTTTGTGTGGGATGCTCACCAAGCTTCATTTCATCCTAGGCACTCAAAGGGCACTAAGCATAGAGTGTGAAAACTGAGTTTCCTGGAGAGCTGCTTGGAAGCCTGATGGTGTGTGAAGTTAGTGAGCCAAATGGAGTTGTTCTCCCACAAGAACCACTCAGCGGATCCTTCTTCAATATGCCCTTCACCAACATGCAGTGTTTCCTTGATTGAATTAGCTCTCACACCAATATTTGCGTCTAGAGCCTTTGCATTGAGGGCTATCTGAAAACGGCTGTGGCGCTGAAGTTGCCTGTGAATGTGGAGTTGGTGGCATGTGAAACCCGCATGTGGAGCATTCCTTTGTGTGGGATGCTCTACCAGGTTCATTCGTAGATAATGCACTCAAAGGGCACTAAGCATAGAGTGTGAAAACTGAGTTTTCTGGAGAGCTGCTTGGAAGCCTGATGGTGTGTGAAGTTAGTGAGCCAAATGGAGTTGTTCTCCCACAAGAACCACTCGGCTGATCCTTCTTCAATATGCCCTTCACCAACATGCAGTGTTTCCTTGATTGAATTAGCTCTCACACCAATATTTGCGTCTAGAGCCTTTGCATTGAGGGCTATCTGAAAACGGCTGTGGCGCTGAAGTTGCCTGTGAATGTGGAGTTGGTGGCATGTGAAACCCGCATGTGGAGCATTCGTTTGTGAGGGATGCTCTACCAGATTCATTCGTAGATAATGCACTCAAAGGGCACTAAGCATAGAGTGTGAAAACTGAGTTTCCTTGAGAGCTGCTTGGAAGCCTGATGGTGTGTGAAGTTAGTGAGCCAAATGGAGTTGTTCTCCCACAAGAACCACTCGGCTGATCTTTCTTCAATATGCCCTTCACCAACATGCAGTGTTTCCTTGATTGAATTAGCTCTCACACCAATATTTGCGTCCAGAGCCTTTGCATTGAGTGCTGTCTGAAAACGACTGTGGTGCTGAAGTTGCCTGAGAATGTGGAGTTGGTGGATTGTGAAACGCGCATGTGGAGCATTCGTTTGTGTGGGATGCTCTACCAGGTTCATTCCTAGATGATGCACTCAAAGGGCACTAAGCATAGAGTGTGAAAACTGAGTTTCCTTGAGAGCTGCTTGGAAGCCTGATGGTGTGTGAAGTTAGTGAGCCAAATGGATTTGTTCTCCCACAAGAACCACTCGGCTGATCCTTCTTCAATATGCCCTTCACCAACATGCAGTGTTTCCTTGATTGAATTAGCTCTCACACCAATATTTGCGTCCAGAGCCTTTACATTGAGGGCTATCTGAAAACGGCTGTGGCGCTGAAGTTGCCTGAGAATGTGGAGTTGGTGGCATGTGAAACCCGCATGTGGAGCATTCATTTGTGTGGGATGCTCACCAAGCTTCATTTCAGTCCTAGGCACTCAAAGGGCACTAAGCATAGAGTGTGAAAACTGAGTTTCCTTGAGAGCTGCTTGGAAGCCTGATGGTGTGTGAAGTTAGTGAGCCAAATGGAGTTGTTCTCCCACAAGAACCACTCGGCTGATCCTTCTTCAATATGCCCTTCACCAACATGCGGTGTTTCCTTGATTGAATTAGCTCTCACATCAATATTTGCGTCTAGAGCCTTTACATTGAGGGTTCTCTGAAAACGGCTGTGGCGCTGAAGTTGCCTGTGAATGTGGAGTTGGTGGCATGTGAAACCCGCATGTGGAGCATTCGTTTGTGTGGGATGCTCTACCAGATTCATTCCTAGATAATGCACTCAAAGGGCACTAAGCATAGAGTGTGAAAACTGAGTTTCCTTGAGAGCTGCTTGGAAGCCTGATGGTGTGTGAAGTTAGTGAGCCAAATGGAGTTGTTCTCCCACAAGAACCACTCGGCTGATCCTTCTTCAATATGCCCTTCACTAACATGCAGTGTTTCCTAGATTGAATTAGCTCTCACACCAATATTTGCGTCTAGAGCCTTTGCATTGAGGGCTGTCTGAAAACGGCTGTGGCGCTGAAGTTGCCTGTGAATGTGGAGTTGGTGGCATGTGAAACCCGCATGTGGAGCATTCGTTTGTGTGGGATGCTCACCAAGTTTCATTTCAGTCCTAGGCACTCAAAGGGCACTAAGCATAGAGTGTGAAAACTGAGTTTCCTTGAGAGCTGCTTGGAAGCCTGATGGTGTGTGAAGTTAGTGAGCCAAATGGAGTTGTTCTCACACAAGAACCACTCAGCGGATCCTTCTTCAATATGCCCTTCACCAACATGCAGTGTTTCCTTGATTGAATTAGCTCTCACACCAATATTTGCGTCTAGAGCCTTTGCATTGAGGGCTATCTGAAAACGGCTGTGGCGCTGAAGTTGCCTGAGAATGTGGAGTTGGTGGCATGTGAAACCCGCGTGTGGAGCATTCGTTTGTGTGGGATGCTTACCAAGTTTCATTTCAGTCCAAGGCACTCAAAGGGCACTAAGCATAGAGTGTGAAAACTGAGTTTCCTTGAGAGCTGCTTGGAAGCCTGATGGTGTGTGAAGTTAGTGAGCCAAATGGAGTTGTTCTCCCACAAGAACCACTCGGCTGATCCTTCTTCAATATGCCCTTCACCAACATGCAGTGTTTCCTTGATTGAATTAGCTCTCACATCAATATTTGCGTCCAGAGCCTTTGCATTGAGGGCTGTCTGAAAACGGCTGTGGCGCTGAAGTTGCCTGAGAATGTGGAGTTGGTGGCATGTGAAACCCGCATGTGGAGCATTCGTTTGTGTGGGATCCTCTAACACGTTCATTCCTAGATAATGCACTCAAAGGGCACTAAGCATAGAGTGTGAAAACTGAGTTTCCTTGAGAGCTGCTTGGAAGCCTGATGGTGTGTGAAGTTAGTGAGCCAAATGGAGTTGTTCTCCCACAAGAACCACTCGGCTGATCCTTCTTCAATATGCCCTTCACCAACATGCAGTGTTTCCTTGATTGCATTAGCTCTCACACCAATATTTGCGTCTAGAGCCTTTGCATTGAGGGCTATCTGAAAACGGCTGTGGCGCTGAAGTTGCCTGTGAATGTGGAGTTGGTGGCATGTGAAACCCGCATGTGGAGCATTCCTTTGTGTGGGATGCTTACCAAGTTTCATTTCAGTCCAAGGCACTCAAAAGGTACTAAGCATAGAGTGTGAAAACTGAGTTTCCTTGAGAGCTGCTTGGAAGCCTGATGGTGTGTGAAGTTAGTGAGCCAAATGGAGTTGTTCTCCCACAAGAACCACTCGGCTGATCCTTCTTCAATATGCCCTTCACCAACATGCAGTGTTTCCTTGATGGAATTAGCTCTCACACCAATATTTGCGTCTAGAGCCTTTGCATTGAGGGCTATCTGAAAACGGCTGTGGCGCTGAAGTTGCCTGTGAATGTGGAGTTGGTGGCATGTGAAACCCGCATGTGGAGCATTCGTTTGTGTGGGATGCTCACCAACTTTCATTTCAGTCCTAGGCACTCAAAGGGCACTAAGCTTACAGTGTGAAAACTGAGTTTCCTTGAGAGCTGCTTGGAAGCCTGATGGTGTGTGAAGTTAGTGAGCCAAATGGAGTTGTTCTCCCACAAGAACCACTCGGCTGATCCTTCTTCAATATGCCCTTCACCAACATGCAGTGTTTCCTTGATTGAATTAGCTCTCACACCAATATTTGCGTCTAGAGCCTTTGCATTGAGGGCTGTCTGAAAACGGCTGTGGCGCTGAAGTTGCCTGTGAATGTGGAGTTGGTGGCATGTGAAACCCGCATGTGGAGCATTCGTTTGTGTGGGATGCTCTAACAGGTTCATTCCTAGATAATGCACTCAAAGGGCACTAAGCATAGAGTGTGAAAACTGAGTTTCCTTGAGAGCTGCTTGGAAGCCTGATGGTGTGTGAAGTTAGTGAGCCAAATGGAGTTCTTCTCCCACAAGAACCACTCAGCGGATCCTTCTTCAATATGCCCTTCACCAACATGCAGTGTTTCCTTGATTGCATTAACTCTCACACCAATATTTGCGTCTAGAGCCTTTGCATTGAGGGCTATCTGAAAACGGCTGTGGCGCTGAAGTTGCCTGAGAATGTGGAGTTGGTGGCATGTGAAACCCGCGTATGGAGCATTCGTTTGTGTGGGATTCTTACCAATTTCATTTCAGTCCAAGGCACTCAAAGGGCACTAAGCATAGAGTGTGAAAACTGAGTTTCCTTGAGAGCTGCTTGGAAGCCTGATGGTGTGTGAAGTTAGTGAGCCAAATGGAGTTGTTCTCCCACAAGAACCACTCGGCTGATCCTTCTTCAATATGCCCTTCACCAACATGCAGTGTTTCCTTGATTGAATTAGCTCTCACATCAATATTTGCATCCAGAGCCTTTGCATTGAGGGCTATCTGAAAACGGCTGTGGCGCTGAAGTTGCCTGAGAATGTGGAGTTGGTGGCATGTGAAACCCGCATGTGGAGCATTCGTTTGTGTGGGATGCTCTAACAGGTTCATTCCTAGATAATGCACTCAAAGGGCACTAAGCATAGAGTGTGAAAACTGAGTTTCCTTGAGAGCTGCTTGGAAGCCTGATGGTGTGTGAAGTTAGTGAGCCAAATGGAGTTGTTCTCCCACAAGAACCACTCGGCTGATCCTTCTTCAATATGCCCTTCACCAACATGCAGTGTTTCCTTGATGGAATTAGCTCTCACACCAATATTTGCGTCTAGAGCCTTTGCATTGAGGGCTATCTGAAAACGGCTGTGGCGCTGAAGTTGCCTGTGAATGTGGAGTTGGTGGCATGTGAAACCCGCATGTAGAGCATTCGTTTGTGTTTGATGCTCACCAACTATCATTTCAGTCCTAGGCACTCAAAGGGCACTAAGCTTACAGTGTGAAAACTGAGTTTCCTTGAGAGCTGCTTGGAAGCCTGATGGTGTGTGAAGTTAGTGAGCCAAATGGAGTTGTTCTCCCACAAGAACCACTCGGCTGATCCTTCTTCAATATGCCCTTCACCAACATGCAGTGTTTCCTTGATTGAATTAGCTCTCACACCAATATTTGCGTCTAGAGCCTTTGCATTGAGGGCTATCTGAAAACGGCAGTGGCGCTGAAGTTGCCTGAGAATGTGGAGTTGGTGGCATGTGAAACCCGCATGTGGAGCATTCGTTTGTGTGGGATGCTCACCAAGCTTCATTTCAGTCCTAGGCACTCAGAGGGCACTAAGCATAGAGTGTGAAAACTGAGTTTCCTTGAGAGCTGCTTGGAAGCCTGATGGTGTGTGAAGTTAGTGAGCCAAATGGAGTTGTTCTCCCACAAGAACCACTCGGCTGATCCTTCTTCAATATGCCCTTCACCAACATGCAGTGTTTCCTTGATTGAATTAGCTCTCACACCAATATTTGCGTCCAGAGCCTTTGCATTGAGGGCTGTCTGAAAACGGCTGTGGCGCTGAAGTTGCCTGAGAATGTGGAGTTGGTGGCATGTGAAACCCGCATGTGGAGCATTCGTTTGTGTGGGATGCTCACCAAGCTTCATTTCAGTCCTAGGCACTCAAAGGGCACTAAGCATAGAGTGTGAAAACTGAATTTTCTGGAGAGCTGCTTGGAAGCCTGATGGTGTGTGAAGTTAGTGAGCCAAATGGAGTTGTTCTCCCACAAGAACCACTCGGCTGATCCTTCTTCAATATGCCCTTCACCAACATGCAGTGTTTCCTTGATTGAATTAGCTCTCACATCAATATTTGCGTCTAGAGCCTTTACATTGAGGGCTCTCTGAAAACGGCTGTGGCGCTGAAGTTGCCTGTGAATGTGGAGTTGGTGGCATGTGAAACCCGCGTGTGGAGCATTCGTTTGTTTGGGATGCTCTACCAGATTCCTTCCTAGATAATGCACTCAAAGGGCACTAAGCATAGAGTGTGAAAACTGAGTTTCCTTGAGAGCTGCTTGGAAGCCTGATGGTGTGTGAAGTTAGTGAGCCAAATGGAATTGTTCTCCCACAAGAACCACTCGGCTGATCCTTCTTCAATATGCCCTTCACCAACATGCAGTGTTTCCTTTCTTGAATTAGCTCTCACACCAATATTTGCGTCTAGAGCCTTTGCATTGAGGGCTATCTGAAAACGGCTGTGGCGCTGAAGTTGCCTGAGAATGTGGAGTTGGTGGCATGTGAAACCCGCATGTGGAGCATTCGTTTGTGTGGGATGCTCTAACAGGTTCATTCCTAGATAATGCACTCAAAGGGCACTAAGCATAGAGTGTGAAAACTGAGTTTCCTTGAGAGCTGCTTGGAAGCCTGATGGTGTGTGAAGTTAGTGAGCCAAATGGAGTTGTTCTCCCACAAGAACCACTCGGCTGATCCTTCTTCAATATGCCCTTCACCAACATGCAGTGTTTCCTTGATTGAATTAGCTCTCACACCAATATTTGCGTCCAGAGCCTTTGCATTGAGGGCTGTCTGAAAACGGCTGTGGCGCTGAAGTTGCCTGAGAATGTGGAGTTGGTGGCATGTGAAACCCGCATGTGGAGCATTCGTTTGTGTGGGATGCTCACCAAGCTTCATTTCAGTCCTAGGCACTCAAAGGGCACTAAGCATAGAGTGTGAAAACTGAGTTTCCTTGAGAGCTGCTTGGAAGCCTGATGGTGTGTGAAGTTAGTGAGCCAAATGGAGTTGTTCTCCCACAAGAACCACTCGGCTGATCCTTCTTCAATATGCCCTTCACCAACATGCAGTGTTTCCTTGATTGAATTAGCTCTCACACCAATATTTGCGTCTAGAGCCTTTGCATTGAGGGCTATCTGAAAACGGCTGTGGCGCTGAAGTTGCCTGTGAATGTGGAGTTGGTGGCATGTGAAACCCGCATGTGGAGCATTCCTTTGTGTGGGATGCTCTACCAGGTTCATTCGTAGATAATGCACTCAAAGGGCACTAAGCATAGAGTGTGAAAACTGAGTTTCCTTGAGAGCTGCTTGGAAGCCTGATGGTGTGTGAAGTTAGTGAGCCAAATGGAGTTGTTCTCCCACAAGAACCACTCGGCTGATCCTTCTTCAATATGCCCTTCACCAACATGCAGTGTTTCCTTGATTGCATTAGCTCTCACACCAATATTTGCGTCTAGAGCCTTTGCATTGAGGGCTATCTGAAAACGGCTGTGGCGCTGAAGTTGCCTGAGAATGTGGAGTTGGTGGCATGTGAAACCCGCATGTAGAGCATTCGTTTGTGTTTGATGCTCACCAACTTTCATTTCAGTCCTAGGCACTCAAAGGGCACTAAGCACAGAGTGTGAAAACTGAGTTTCCTTGAGAGCTGCTTGGAAGCCTGATGGTGTGTGAAGTTAGTGAGCCAAATGGAGTTGTTCTCCCACAAGAACCACTCGGCTGATCCTTCTTCAATATGCCCTTCACCAACATGCAGTGTTTCCTTGATTGCATTAGCTCTCACACCAATATTTGCGTCTAGAGCCTTTGCATTGAGGGCTATCTGAAAACGGCTGTGGCACTGAAGTTGCCTGTGAATGTGAAGTTGGTGGCATGTGAAACCCGCATGTGGAGCATTCGTTTGTGTGGGATGCTCTACCAGGTTCATTCCTAGATGATGCACTCAAAGGGCACTAAGCATAGAGTGTGAAAACTGAGTTTCCTTGAGAGCTGCTTGGAAGCCTGATGGTGTGTGAAGTTAGTGAGCAAATGGAGTTGTTCTCCCACAAGAACCACTCGGTTGATCCTTCTTCAATATGCCCTTCACCAACATGCAGTGTTTCCTTGATTGAATTAGCTCTCACACCAATATTTGCGTCTAGAGCCTTTGCATTGAGGGCTATATGAAAACGGCAGTGGCGCTGAAGTTGCTTGTGAATGTGGAGTTGGTGGCATGTGAAACCCGCATGTGGAGCTTTTGTTTGTGTGAAATGCTCTACCAGGTTCATTCCTAGATAATGCACTCAATGTGCACTAAGCATAGAGTGTGAAAACTGAGTTTCCTTGAGAGCTGCTTGGAAGCCTGATGGTGTGTGAAGTTAGTGAGCCAAATGGAGTTGTTCTCCCACAAGAACCACTCGGCTGATCCTTCTTCAATATGCCCTTCACCAACATGCAGTGTTTCCTTGATTGAATTAGCTCTCACACCAATATTTGCGTCTAGAGCCTTTGCATTGAGGGCTGTCTGAAAACGGCTGTGGAACTGAAGTTGCCTGTGAATGTGGAGTTGGTGGCATGTGAAACCCGCATGTGGAGCATTCGTTTGTGTGGGATGCTCTACCAGATTCATTCCTAGATAATGCACTCAAAGGGCACTAAGCATAGAGTGTGAAAACTGAGTTTCCTTGAGAGCTGCTTGGAAGCCTGATGGTGTGTGAAGTTAGTGAGCCAAATGGAATTGTTCTCCCACAAGAACCACTCGGCTGATCCCTCTTCAATATGCCCTTCACCAACATGCAGTTTTTCCTTGATTGAATTAGCTCTCACACCAATATTTGCGTCTAGATCCTTTGCATTGAGGGCTCTCTGAAAACGGCTGTGGCGCTGAAGTTGCCTGTGAATGTGGAGTTGGTGGCATGTGAAACCCGCATGTGGAGCATTCGTTTGTGTGTGATGCTCTCCAAGCTTCATTTCAGTCCTAGGCACTCAAAGGGCACTAAACATAGAGTGTGAAAACTGAGTTTCCTTGAGAGCTGCTTGGAAACCTGATGGTGTGTGAAGTTAGTGAGCCAAATGGAGTTGTTCTCCCACAAGAACCACTCGGCTGATCCTTCTTCAATATGCCCTTCACCAACATGCAGTGTTTCTTTGATTGAATTAGCTCTCACACCAATATTTGCGTCTAGAGCCTTTGCATTGAGGGCTATCTGAAAACAGCTGTGGCGCTGAAGTTGCCTGTGAATGTGGAGTTGGTGGCATGTGAAACCCGCATGTGGAGCATTCGTTTGTGTGGGATGCTCTACCAGGTTCATTCCTAGATAATGCACTCAAAGGGCATTAAGCATAGAGTGTGAAAACTGAGTTTCCTTGAGAGCTGCTTGGAAGCCTGATGGTTTGTGAAGTTAGTGAGCCAAATGGAGTTGTTCTCCCACAAGAACCACTCGGCTGATCCTTCTTCAATATGCCCTTCACCAACATGCAGTGTTTCCTTGATTGAATTAGCTCTCACACCAATATTTGCGTCTAGAGCCTTTGCATTGAGGGCTATCTGAAAACGGCTGTGGCGCTGAAGTTGCCTGAGAATGTGGAGTTGGTGGCATGTGAAACCCGCATGTGGAGCATTCGTTTGTGTGGGATCCTCTAACACGTTCATTCCTAGATAATGCACTCAAAGGGCACTAAGCATAGAGTGTGAAAACTGAGTTTCCTTGAGAGCTGCTTGGAAGCCTGATGGTGTGTGAAGTTAGTGAGCCAAATGGAGTTGTTCTCCCACAAGAACCACTCGGCTGATCCTTCTTCAATATGCCCTTCACCAACATGCAGTGTTTCCTTGATTGCATTAGCTCTCACACCAATATTTGCGTCTAGAGCCTTTGCATTGAGGGCTATCTGAAAACGGCTGTGGCGCTGAAGTTGCCTGTGAATGTGGAGTTGGTGGCATGTGAAACCCGCATGTGGAGCATTCCTTTGTGTGGGATGCTTACCAAGTTTCATTTCAGTCCAAGGCACTCAAAAGGTACTAAGCATAGAGTGTGAAAACTGAGTTTCCTTGAGAGCTGCTTGGAAGCCTGATGGTGTGTGAAGTTAGTGAGCCAAATGGAGTTGTTCTCCCACAAGAACCACTCGGCTGATCCTTCTTCAATATGCCCTTCACCAACATGCAGTGTTTCCTTGATGGAATTAGCTCTCACACCAATATTTGCGTCTAGAGCCTTTGCATTGAGGGCTATCTGAAAACGGCTGTGGCGCTGAAGTTGCCTGTGAATGTGGAGTTGGTGGCATGTGAAACCCGCATGTGGAGCATTCGTTTGTGTGGGATGCTCACCAACTTTCATTTCAGTCCTAGGCACTCAAAGGGCACTAAGCTTACAGTGTGAAAACTGAGTTTCCTTGAGAGCTGCTTGGAAGCCTGATGGTGTGTGAAGTTAGTGAGCCAAATGGAGTTGTTCTCCCACAAGAACCACTCGGCTGATCCTTCTTCAATATGCCCTTCACCAACATGCAGTGTTTCCTTGATTGAATTAGCTCTCACACCAATATTTGCGTCTAGAGCCTTTGCATTGAGGGCTGTCTGAAAACGGCTGTGGCGCTGAAGTTGCCTGTGAATGTGGAGTTGGTGGCATGTGAAACCCGCATGTGGAGCATTCATTTGTGTGGGATGCTCTAACAGGTTCATTCCTAGATAATGCACTCAAAGGGCACTAAGCATAGAGTGTGAAAACTGAGTTTCCTTGAGAGCTGCTTCTTGGAAGCCTGATGGTGTGTGAAGTTAGTGAGCCAAATGGAGTTCTTCTCCCACAAGAACCACTCAGCGGATCCTTCTTCAATATGCCCTTCACCAACATGCAGTGTTTCCTTGATTGCATTAGCTCTCACACCAATATTTGCGTCTAGAGCCTTTGCATTGAGGGCTATCTGAAAACGGCTGTGGCGCTGAAGTTGCCTGAGAATGTGGAGTTGGTGGCATGTGAAACCCGCGTATGGAGCATTCGTTTGTGTGGGAATCTTACCAATTTCATTTCAGTCCAAGGCACTCAAAGGGCACTAAGCATAGAGTGTGAAAACTGAGTTTCCTTGAGAGCTGCTTGGAAGCCTGATGGTGTGTGAAGTTAGTGAGCCAAATGGAGTTGTTCTCCCACAAGAACCACTCGGCTGATCCTTCTTCAATATGCCCTTCACCAACATGCAGTGTTTCCTTGATTGAATTAGCTCTCACATCAATATTTGCATCCAGAGCCTTTGCATTGAGGGCTATCTGAAAACGGCTGTGGCGCTGAAGTTGCCTGAGAATGTGGAGTTGGTGGCATGTGAAACCCGCATGTGGAGCATTCGTTTGTGTGGGATGCTCTAACAGGTTCATTCCTAGATAATGCACTCAAAGGGCACTAAGCATAGAGTGTGAAAACTGAGTTTCCTTGAGAGCTGCTTGGAAGCCTGATGGTGTGTGAAGTTAGTGAGCCAAATGGAGTTGTTCTCCCACAAGAACCACTCGGCTGATCCTTCTTCAATATGCCCTTCACCAACATGCAGTGTTTCCTTGATGGAATTAGCTCTCACACCAATATTTGCGTCTAGAGCCTTTGCATTGAGGGCTATCTGAAAACGGCTGTGGCGCTGAAGTTGCCTGTGAATGTGGAGTTGGTGGCATGTGAAACCCGCATGTAGAGCATTCGTTTGTGTTTGATGCTCACCAACTTTCATTTCAGTCCTAGGCACTCAAAGGGCACTAAGCTTACAGTGTGAAAACTGAGTTTCCTTGAGAGCTGCTTGGAAGCCTGATGGTGTGTGAAGTTAGTGAGCCAAATGGAGTTGTTCTCCCACAAGAACCACTCGGCTGATCCTTCTTCAATATGCCCTTCACCAACATGCAGTGTTTCCTTGATTGAATTAGCTCTCACACCAATATTTGCGTCTAGAGCCTTTGCATTGAGGGCTATCTGAAAACGGCAGTGGCGCTGAAGTTGCCTGAGAATGTGGAGTTGGTGGCATGTGAAACCCGCATGTGGAGCATTCGTTTGTGTGGGATGCTCACCAAGCTTCATTTCAGTCCTAGGCACTCAGAGGGCACTAAGCATAGAGTGTGAAAACTGAGTTTCCTTGAGAGCTGCTTGGAAGCCTGATGGTGTGTGAAGTTAGTGAGCCAAATGGAGTTGTTCTCCCACAAGAACCACTCGGCTGATCCTTCTTCAATATGCCCTTCACCAACATGCAGTGTTTCCTTGATTGAATTAGCTCTCACACCAATATTTGCGTCCAGAGCCTTTGCATTGAGGGCTGTCTGAAAACGGCTGTGGCGCTGAAGTTGCCTGAGAATGTGGAGTTGGTGGCATGTGAAACCCGCATGTGGAGCATTCGTTTGTGTGGGATGCTCACCAAGCTTCATTTCAGTCCTAGGCACTCAAAGGGCACTAAGCATAGAGTGTGAAAACTGAATTTTCTGGAGAGCTGCTTGGAAGCCTGATGGTGTGTGAAGTTAGTGAGCCAAATGGAGTTGTTCTCCCACAAGAACCACTCGGCTGATCCTTCTTCAATATGCCCTTCACCAACATGCAGTGTTTTCTTGATTGAATTAGCTCTCACATCAATATTTGCGTCTAGAGCCTTTACATTGAGGGCTCTCTGAAAACGGCTGTGGCGCTGAAGTTGCCTGAGAATGTGGAGTTGGTGGCATGTGAAACCCGCATGTGGAGCATTCGTTTGTGTGGGATGCTCACCAAGCTTCATTTCAGTCCTAGGCACTCAAAGGGCACTAAGCATAGAGTGTGAAAACTGAGTTTCCTTGAGAGCTGCTTGGAAGCCTGATGGTGTGTGAAGTTAGTGAGCCAAATGGAGTTGTTCTCCCACAAGAACCACTCGGCTGATCCTTCTTCAATATGCCCTTCACCAACATGCAGTGTTTCCTTGATTGAATTAGCTCTCACACCAATATTTGCGTCTAGAGCCTTTGCATTGAGGGCTATCTGAAAACGGCTGTGGCGCTGAAGTTGCCTGTGAATGTGGAGTTGGTGGCATGTGAAACCCGCATGTGGAGCATTCCTTTGTGTGGGATGCTCTACCAGGTTCATTCGTAGATAATGCACTCAAAGGGCACTAAGCATAGAGTGTGAAAACTGAGTTTCCTTGAGAGCTGCTTGGAAGCCTGATGGTGTGTGAAGTTAGTGAGCCAAATGGAGTTGTTCTCCCACAAGAACCACTCGGCTGATCCTTCTTCAATATGCCCTTCACCAACATGCAGTGTTTCCTTGATTGAATTAGCTCTCACACCAATATTTGCGTCTAGAGCCTTTGCATTGAGGGCTATCTGAAAACGGCTGTGGCGCTGAAGTTGCCTGAGAATGTGGAGTTGGTGGCATGTGAAACCCGCATGTAGAGCATTCGTTTGTGTTTGATGCTCACCAACTTTCATTTCAGTCCTAGGCACTCAAAGGGCACTAAGCACAGAGTGTGAAAACTGAGTTTCCTTGAGAGCTGCTTGGAAGCCTGATGGTGTGTGAAGTTAGTGAGCCAAATGGAGTTGTTCTCCCACAAGAACCACTCGGCTGATCCTTCTTCAATATGCCCTTCACCAACATGCAGTGTTTCCTTGATTGCATTAGCTCTCACACCAATATTTGCGTCTAGAGCCTTTGCATTGAGGGCTATCTGAAAACGGCTGTGGCACTGAAGTTGCCTGTGAATGTGAAGTTGGTGGCATGTGAAACCCGCATGTGGAGCATTCGTTTGTGTGGGATGCTCTACCAGGTTCATTCCTAGATGATGCACTCAAAGGGCACTAAGCATAGAGTGTGAAAACTGAGTTTCCTTGAGAGCTGCTTGGAAGCCTGATGGTGTGTGAAGTTAGTGAGCAAATGGAGTTGTTCTCCCACAAGAACCACTCGGTTGATCCTTCTTCAATATGCCCTTCACCAACATGCAGTGTTTCCTTGATTGAATTAGCTCTCACACCAATATTTGCGTCTAGAGCCTTTGCATTGAGGGCTATATGAAAACGGCAGTGGCGCTGAAGTTGCTTGTGAATGTGGAGTTGGTGGCATGTGAAACCCGCATGTGGAGCTTTTGTTTGTGTGAAATGCTCTACCAGGTTCATTCCTAGATAATGCACTCAATGTGCACTAAGCATAGAGTGTGAAAACTGAGTTTCCTTGAGAGCTGCTTGGAAGCCTGATGGTGTGTGAAGTTAGTGAGCCAAATGGAGTTGTTCTCCCACAAGAACCACTCGGCTGATCCTTCTTCAATATGCCCTTCACCAACATGCAGTGTTTCCTTGATTGAATTAGCTCTCACACCAATATTTGCGTCTAGAGCCTTTGCATTGAGGGCTGTCTGAAAACGGCTGTGGAACTGAAGTTGCCTGTGAATGTGGAGTTGGTGGCATGTGAAACCCGCATGTGGAGCATTCGTTTGTGTGGGATGCTCTACCAGATTCATTCCTAGATAATGCACTCAAAGGGCACTAAGCATAGAGTGTGAAAACTGAGTTTCCTTGAGAGCTGCTTGGAAGCCTGATGGTGTGTGAAGTTAGTGAGCCAAATGGAATTGTTCTCCCACAAGAACCACTCGGCTGATCCCTCTTCAATATGCCCTTCACCAACA
This sequence comes from Ochotona princeps, assembly GCF_030435755.1. NCBI lineage: Eukaryota > Metazoa > Chordata > Mammalia > Lagomorpha > Ochotonidae > Ochotona > Ochotona princeps. Next base: position 32,930 of record NW_026700915.1, read on the forward strand.
TGCAGTTTTTCCTTGATTGAATTAGCTCTCACACCAATATTTGCGTCTAGATCCTTTGCATTGAGGGCTATCTGAAAACGGCTGTGGCGCTGAAGTTGCCTGTGAATGTGGAGTTGGTGGCATGTGAAACCCGCATGTGGAGCATTCGTTTGTGTGTGATGCTCTCCAAGATTCATTTCAGTCCTAGGCACTCAAAGGGCACTAAACATAGAGTGTGAAAACTGAGTTTCCTTGAGAGCTGCTTGGAAACCTGATGGTGTGTGAAGTTAGTGAGCCAAATGGAGTTGTTCTCCCACAAGAACCACTCGGCTGATCCTTCTTCAATATGCCCTTCACCAACATGCAGTGTTTCTTTGATTGAATTAGCTCTCACACCAATATTTGCGTCTAGAGCCTTTGCATTGAGGGCTATCTGAAAACAGCTGTGGCGCTGAAGTTGCCTGTGAATGTGGAGTTGGTGGCATGTGAAACCCGCATGTGGAGCATTCGTTTGTGTGGGATGCTCTACCAGGTTCATTCCTAGATAATGCACTCAAAGGGCATTAAGCATAGAGTGTGAAAACTGAGTTTCCTTGAGAGCTGCTTGGAAGCCTGATGGTTTGTGAAGTTAGTGAGCCAAATGGAGTTGTTCTCCCACAAGAACCACTCGGCTGATCCTTCTTCAATATGCCCTTCACCAACATGCAGTGTTTCCTTGATTGAATTAGCTCTCACACCAATATTTGCGTCTAGAGCCTTTGCCTTGAGGGCTATCTGAAAACGGCTGTGGCGCTCAAGTTGCCTGAGAATGTGGAGTTGGTGGCATGTGAAACCCGCATGTGGAGCATTCGTTTGTGTTTGATGCTCACCAAGTTTCATTTCAGTCCTAGGCACTCAAAGGGCACTAAGCATAGAGTGTGAAAACTGAGTTTCCTTGAGAGCTGCTTGGAAGCCTGATGGTTTGTGAAGTTAGTGAGCCAAATGGAGTTGTTCTCCCACAAGAACCACTCGGCTGATCCTTCTTCAATATGCCCTTCACCAACATGCAGTGTTTCCTTGATTGAATTAGCTCTCACACCAATATTTGCGTCTAGAGCCTTTGCATTGAGGGCTATCTGAAAATGGCTGTGGCGGTGAAGTTGCCTGAGAATGTGGAGTTGGTGGCATGTGAAACCCGCATGTGGAGCATTCGTTTGTGTGGGATGCTCACCAAGCTTCATTTCATCCTAGGCACTCAAAGGGCACTAAGCATAGAGTGTGAAAACTGAGTTTCCTGGAGAGCTGCTTGGAAGCCTGATGGTGTGTGAAGTTAGTGAGCCAAATGGAGTTGTTCTCCCACAAGAACCACTCAGCGGATCCTTCTTCAATATGCCCTTCACCAACATGCAGTGTTTCCTTGATTGAATTAGCTCTCACACCAATATTTGCGTCTAGAGCCTTTGCATTGAGGGCTATCTGAAAACGGCTGTGGCGCTGAAGTTGCCTGTGAATGTGGAGTTGGTGGCATGTGAAACCCGCATGTGGAGCATTCCTTTGTGTGGGATGCTCTACCAGGTTCATTCGTAGATAATGCACTCAAAGGGCACTAAGCATAGAATGTGAAAACTGAGTTTTCTGGAGAGCTGCTTGGAAGCCTGATGGTGTGTGAAGTTAGTGAGCCAAATGGAGTTGTTCTCCCACAAGAACCACTCGGCTGATCCTTCTTCAATATGCCCTTCACCAACATGCAGTGTTTCCTTGATTGAATTAGCTCTCACACCAATATTTGCGTCTAGAGCCTTTGCATTGAGGGCTATCTGAAAACGGCTGTGGCGCTGAAGTTGCCTGTGAATGTGGAGTTGGTGGCATGTGAAACCCGCTTGTGGAGCATTCGTTTGTGTGGGATGCTCTACCAGATTCATTCCTAGATAATGCACTCAAAGGGCACTAAGCATACAGTGTGAAAACTGAGTTTCCTTGAGAGCTGCTTGGAAGCCTGATGGTGTGTGAAGTTAGTGAGCCAAATGGAATTGTTCTCCCACAAGAACCACTCGGCTGATCCTTCTTCAATATGCCCTTCACCAACATGCAGTGTTTCCTTGATTGAATTAGCTCTCACACCAATATTTGCGTCTAGAGCCTTTGCATTGAGGGCTATCTGAAAACGGCTGTGGCGCTGAAGTTGCCTGTGAATGTGGAGTTGGTGGCATGTGAAACCCGCATGTAGAGCATTCGTTTGTGTTTGATGCTCACCAACTTTCATTTCAGTCCTAGGCACTCAAAGGGCACTAAGCTTACAGTGTGAAAACTGAGTTTCCTTGAGAGCTGCTTGGAAGCCTGATGGTGTGTGAAGTTAGTGAGCCAAATGGAGTTGTTCTCCCACAAGAACCACTCGGCTGATCCTTCTTCAATATGCCCTTCACCAACATGCAGTGTTTCCTTGATTGAATTAGCTCTCACACCAATATTTGCGTCTAGAGCCTTTGCATTGAGGGCTATCTGAAAACGGCAGTGGCGCTGAAGTTGCCTGAGAATGTGGAGTTGGTGGCATGTGAAACCCGCATGTGGAGCATTCGTTTGTGTGGGATGCTCACCAAGCTTCATTTCAGTCCTAGGCACTCAGAGGGCACTAAGCATAGAGTGTGAAAACTGAGTTTCCTTGAGAGCTGCTTGGAAGCCTGATGGTGTGTGAAGTTAGTGAGCCAAATGGAGTTGTTCTCCCACAAGAACCACTCGGCTGATCCTTCTTCAATATGCCCTTCACCAACATGCAGTGTTTCCTTGATTGAATTAGCTCTCACACCAATATTTGCGTCCAGAGCCTTTGCATTGAGGGCTGTCTGAAAACGGCTGTGGCGCTGAAGTTGCCTGAGAATGTGGAGTTGGTGGCATGTGAAACCCGCATGTGGAGCATTCGTTTGTGTGGGATGCTCACCAAGCTTCATTTCAGTCCTAGGCACTCAAAGGGCACTAAGCATAGAGTGTGAAAACTGAATTTTCTGGAGAGCTGCTTGGAAGCCTGATGGTGTGTGAAGTTAGTGAGCCAAATGGAGTTGTTCTCCCACAAGAACCACTCGGCTGATCCTTCTTCAATATGCCCTTCACCAACATGCAGTGTTTTCTTGATTGAATTAGCTCTCACATCAATATTTGCGTCTAGAGCCTTTACATTGAGGGCTCTCTGAAAACGGCTGTGGCGCTGAAGTTGCCTGTGAATGTGGAGTTGGTGGCATGTGAAACCCGCGTGTGGAGCATTCGTTTGTTTGGGATGCTCTACCAGATTCCTTCCTAGATAATGCACTCAAAGGGCACTAAGCATAGAGTGTGAAAACTGAGTTTCCTTGAGAGCTGCTTGGAAGCCTGATGGTGTGTGAAGTTAGTGAGCCAAATGGAATTGTTCTCCCACAAGAACCACTCGGCTGATCCTTCTTCAATATGCCCTTCACCAACATGCAGTGTTTCCTTTCTTGAATTAGCTCTCACACCAATATTTGCGTCTAGAGCCTTTGCATTGAGGGCTATCTGAAAACGGCTGTGGCGCTGAAGTTGCCTGAGAATGTGGAGTTGGTGGCATGTGAAACCCGCATGTGGAGCATTCGTTTGTGTGGGATGCTCTAACAGGTTCATTCCTAGATAATGCACTCAAAGGGCACTAAGCATAGAGTGTGAAAACTGAGTTTCCTTGAGAGCTGCTTGGAAGCCTGATGGTGTGTGAAGTTAGTGAGCCAAATGGAGTTGTTCTCCCACAAGAACCACTCGGCTGATCCTTCTTCAATATGCCCTTCACCAACATGCAGTGTTTCCTTGATTGAATTAGCTCTCACACCAATATTTGCGTCCAGAGCCTTTGCATTGAGGGCTGTCTGAAAACGGCTGTGGCGCTGAAGTTGCCTGAGAATGTGGAGTTGGTGGCATGTGAAACCCGCATGTGGAGCATTCGTTTGTGTGGGATGCTCACCAAGCTTCATTTCAGTCCTAGGCACTCAAAGGGCACTAAGCATAGAGTGTGAAAACTGAGTTTCCTTGAGAGCTGCTTGGAAGCCTGATGGTGTGTGAAGTTAGTGAGCCAAATGGAGTTGTTCTCCCACAAGAACCACTCGGCTGATCCTTCTTCAATATGCCCTTCACCCACATGCAGTGTTTCCTTGATTGAATTAGCTCTCACACCAATATTTGCGTCTAGAGCCTTTGCATTGAGGGCTATCTGAAAACGGCTGTGGCGCTGAAGTTGCCTGTGAATGTGGAGTTGGTGGCATGTGAAACCCGCATGTGGAGCATTCCTTTGTGTGGGATGCTCTACCAGGTTCATTCGTAGATAATGCACTCAAAGGGCACTAAGCATAGAGTGTGAAAACTGAGTTTCCTTGAGAGCTGCTTGGAAGCCTGATGGTGTGTGAAGTTAGTGAGCCAAATGGAGTTGTTCTCCCACAAGAACCACTCGGCTGATCCTTCTTCAATATGCCCTTCACCAACATGCAGTGTTTCCTTGATTGAATTAGCTCTCACACCAATATTTGCGTCTAGAGCCTTTGCATTGAGGGCTATCTGAAAACGGCTGTGGCGCTGAAGTTGCCTGAGAATGTGGAGTTGGTGGCATGTGAAACCCGCATGTAGAGCATTCGTTTGTGTTTGATGCTCACCAACTTTCATTTCAGTCCTAGGCACTCAAAGGGCACTAAGCACAGAGTGTGAAAACTGAGTTTCCTTGAGAGCTGCTTGGAAGCCTGATGGTGTGTGAAGTTAGTGAGCCAAATGGAGTTGTTCTCCCACAAGAACCACTCGGCTGATCCTTCTTCAATATGCCCTTCACCAACATGCAGTGTTTCCTTGATTGCATTAGCTCTCACACCAATATTTGCGTCTAGAGCCTTTGCATTGAGGGCTATCTGAAAACGGCTGTGGCACTGAAGTTGCCTGTGAATGTGAAGTTGGTGGCATGTGAAACCCGCATGTGGAGCATTCGTTTGTGTGGGATGCTCTACCAGGTTCATTCCTAGATGATGCACTCAAAGGGCACTAAGCATAGAGTGTGAAAACTGAGTTTCCTTGAGAGCTGCTTGGAAGCCTGATGGTGTGTGAAGTTAGTGAGCAAATGGAGTTGTTCTCCCACAAGAACCACTCGGTTGATCCTTCTTCAATATGCCCTTCACCAACATGCAGTGTTTCCTTGATTGAATTAGCTCTCACACCAATATTTGCGTCTAGAGCCTTTGCATTGAGGGCTATATGAAAACGGCAGTGGCGCTGAAGTTGCTTGTGAATGTGGAGTTGGTGGCATGTGAAACCCGCATGTGGAGCTTTTGTTTGTGTGAAATGCTCTACCAGGTTCATTCCTAGATAATGCACTCAATGTGCACTAAGCATAGAGTGTGAAAACTGAGTTTCCTTGAGAGCTGCTTAGAAGCCTGATGGTGTGTGAAGTTAGTGAGCCAAATGGAGTTGTTCTCCCACAAGAACCACTCGGCTGATCCTTCTTCAATATGCCCTTCACCAACATGCAGTGTTTCCTTGATTGAATTAGCTCTCACACCAATATTTGCGTCTAGAGCCTTTGCATTGAGGGCTGTCTGAAAACGGCTGTGGAACTGAAGTTGCCTGTGAATGTGGAGTTGGTGGCATGTGAAACCCGCATGTGGAGCATTCGTTTGTGTGGGATGCTCTACCAGATTCATTCCTAGATAATGCACTCAAAGGGCACTAAGCATAGAGTGTGAAAACTGAGTTTCCTTGAGAGCTGCTTGGAAGCCTGATGGTGTGTGAAGTTAGTGAGCCAAATGGAATTGTTCTCCCACAAGAACCACTCGGCTGATCCCTCTTCAATATGCCCTTCACCAACATGCAGTTTTTCCTTGATTGAATTAGCTCTCACACCAATATTTGCGTCTAGATCCTTTGCATTGAGGGCTATCTGAAAACGGCTGTGGCGCTGAAGTTGCCTGTGAATGTGGAGTTGGTGGCATGTGAAACCCGCATGTGGAGCATTCGTTTGTGTGTGATGCTCTCCAAGATTCATTTCAGTCCTAGGCACTCAAAGGGCACTAAACATAGAGTGTGAAAACTGAGTTTCCTTGAGAGCTGCTTGGAAACCTGATGGTGTGTGAAGTTAGTGAGCCAAATGGAGTTGTTCTCCCACAAGAACCACTCGGCTGATCCTTCTTCAATATGCCCTTCACCAACATGCAGTGTTTCTTTGATTGAATTAGCTCTCACACCAATATTTGCGTCTAGAGCCTTTGCATTGAGGGCTATCTGAAAACAGCTGTGGCGCTGAAGTTGCCTGTGAATGTGGAGTTGGTGGCATGTGAAACCCGCATGTGGAGCATTCGTTTGTGTGGGATGCTCTACCAGGTTCATTCCTAGATAATGCACTCAAAGGGCATTAAGCATAGAGTGTGAAAACTGAGTTTCCTTGAGAGCTGCTTGGAAGCCTGATGGTTTGTGAATTTAGTGAGCCAAATGGAGTTGTTCTCCCACAAGAACCACTCGGCTGATCCTTCTTCAATATGCCCTTCACCAACATGCAGTGTTTCCTTGATTGAATTAGCTCTCACACCAATATTTGCGTCTAGAGCCTTTGCCTTGAGGGCTATCTGAAAACGGCTGTGGCGCTGAAGTTGCCTGAGAATGTGGAGTTGGTGGCATGTGAAACCCGCATGTGGAGCATTCGTTTGTGTTTGATGCTCACCAAGTTTCATTTCAGTCCTAGGCACTCAAAGGGCACTAAGCATAGAGTGTGAAAACT